>NC_025994.2:9422946-9707946 GCF_000442705.2 Elaeis guineensis
CAGAGGAACTTGTAATACCTTATTTTTCAATGGTAGATCTGAGCCTTCTTCTTTTTCTTTCCCTTGTTCACTTTGTTATTCTCTGATTTAAGTACTATTTTTAAGTTTTTATTTTATCTTTTTAAAAAAAATTTCTACTCCTAGTTTTAGGGCTGGTCTCGAGTAGGGGTGGGGAGCTTGGAGAGGCTATGATGACTGCTTATGCGACATGCGCCTAAAGAGTCTAGAGAGAGATCGATGGAGGTGATGCATTTCTATTCTTATTGTTGTAGTTGCAGGGCAAGCTTGGATGGTCTGTTACATCACAGACAACCACTTGCAGCCACCTCATGGTTAAAGATGCAGAGGAACTTGCAATATCTTATTTTTCAATGGCAGATCTGAGCATTTTTCTTTTCCTCTTTCCCTTGTTTACTTTATTGTTCTCTGATTTACATACTATTTTTGAATTTTAGACTTGAGGCGAAAAGGATAGGTGCAAAGGGATCAAAATTCAATCTAACCATCCAATGGATGGATCAGAGGTATCTATAGTTCCATATCATCGAATAGAATGTGTAGGAATAATCCGTTCAAGAATCAGAGTAATATGTTAAAATATATCCTTCCATGCCAGTTTAGGCTTGAGACGTATCAATTACAATAGTTTTTCAGTTTCAATTAATTTAGTTACAAACCATTGGATTATTGGCCAACAAAATATGTTATTTTAAATCTTGTATTGCCATCCATAATTGTATAATTAAATCTTGCATTGCCACCCATATATAACTTCTTTAACTTTATCCTTGATCTGTGGCAAACCTATCCCTACACTCGCCAACTGATGTCGATCCTCCGTCAGAGAGATTAGATGTTATGTAAGATTGTTAGTTAGCATCTGTATTATATCAGTAGAAAAATGATTCTTATCCAGCAGTACATGATAATATGTTGGTCTGCTTTTATAAATATGGTACAAAGTTAAGATATCCCTATTCATTCTTAGATATCATCTTTCTAAATTTGGTGAAAAAGCTATTCTTGCTTGTGCTAGTTTTTGATATGTTGAATTTTGAGGGTCATACTGTCCGATGCTAATATTCTTGGAGAAGGAGAACACAAAATCATGGTATTTATATGGCTTCAATGCAACCTTCCTAGTTACAACCCAAATTTGCATCATTGCTTATATGGTCTGTTATGAGAATCTAAGAGACTATAGGTTTCCTAGATTTAAATTTTTTTAACAAAATATATCTTGATCTCCTAATTTGGTTTAAGTGTTATACCTAATATTGAAGCTATGATCAAAAGCCACCACAATCTGAGCTTTCAGTTGATGCAAGCAGCCATGATAATATCTGTCTTAAAATTTTATTTTGTTTGCTAACTTTTACTTATGAATAATATCTAATTGTCTAGTTTATGTTATTTATCTTGGTAATAGGTTTTACAATTGGAAAGAAAAGAGATCAGAAAAAAGGTAAAGGAGTTAAACCTGGACATGATACAAAGTTAGAAATTTTTGATAAAAGATAATTATTTGAAATTTATTTTACATGGTTAGTAAAATTTTATAATTTTTTTATTTGATATGAATCTAGTATTATTTTTACTTAAGACTGTATGTTTGATAATTTTGTTACTAATAGTACATACTTACCTCAATTATGCCATGATTAATTATAATTTTAGGATAATCACACCAGTAGCATGACTTGACTCAAACCTTCTATAGTTTTTGTTAAATTTTTTTCATGTATTTAATCATAATTTCGATCTCAAATCTTGACCTTGTAACAAACTTGAGCTTCCGAGGTGGGTACAAGAGGGTCAAAATTCAATTTAACCATCTAATGGATGGACTGAAGATATCTATAGCGCTGTATTATCAAATGAAATGTGTAGAAATAATCTGCTTGAGAATTAGAGTAGTATATTAAAATATATCCCTCTATACTGGTTTAGGCTTGAGACGTATCAATTATAATAGTTTTTCAGTTTTAATTAACTTAGTTATAGACCATTTAGGTTATTGACCAACAAAATACGTCATTTTAAATCTTAGATAGTTATTTTTATTTTTAGAGATTATAGATCATGTCTTTTCGAGGTCGGAGCCATCACAGTCGAGGAGAGAGTTCTAGAGGAAAGAGCTCTTATGCAGCTAGCTTGCATGGTTCTGCGACACCCATACCATGCAGTAAATTTTGATACTTTAAATATTTTTTTATGTTATTTTATCTTTTATTATCTAATATAACATTCTTTATGATGTTTTGATACTTTCACCAGTGACCCCACACTCACATAGAGCAGCATCTGGCTCTTAGAGTCAGCGACGTTGTAGAGGATCCATCGGACTTGTGGCACCTCCAACTCGGTTGGAGGATAGAGAGCTCGTTCATATTCAGAGCCACTCATAAGTACTATATCTTTACTGAATATGTTTAAAATTTAACTATTGTAGAGTCTAACATTTATTGTTCAAAATTAATTTTGCAGCATATTTACAGAGAGCTCCATACCCCATATGATTACTGGGATCATCCGACGATTGATGCTGGGATTGGTGAATGAGTTCTCCAGTTGATCGTTAAAGGCTCGTGATGCAGCCTGAGAGATGTTCCTGATAAGTCAAAGATATTTAATTTAATAATTTATGATAGATTTGTATTTTATTTATTCATACATGCTTGCTTCTACTTGTAGGGGTACTATCGATTCTTATCTCCTCAGGATGAGGAGGCTGGCCATCCGATCTTCGAGCAGGTGGCCATAAGTAGGTTTCGAGATAGACTGCATAGCCTACGGTAGTCTGCCATCAAGCATTTCGATTCTCAATCACCATCGGACTAGAAGTCTTATAGGGATCACTGGATGCGGACAGACGTATAGAAGACCCTCTGTGATCAGTGGAGCAGCAAGGAGTATGCCAGTAGGGGCCTAACAGAATCAGATTGTCTAGCAGGATTCAATTAGGCACATGGACGGCTCCATCAGCACACATGTTATGGTCGACAGACTAGTAAGAAATCTATACCAAAACTCTTTACTAGAACTATAAAAACTCTTATACGTATACTTTAATTAATTTAATTTTATTATTTACTTATTGTAGACACAATAGCTATTAAAATTCATATGTGTGCATGCACGTATATTTCAATTTTTTTTTCAAAACAACGTAGTAGAATTAAAAATAAAACTTCTTTTAATCTAGAACATGCATGCATAAGAACAAAACATACAAGGATCTATTTCATATGCTAAAATTAACACATGCTAATTTTATGTTAAAATTAAATATGTGATCAGATCACATACTTGTTTAGCTAATTCTTTCTTTGAATCTGGATTTAGAAGAAGATGGATTCTCTCCCTTAGCCACACAAGCGTATGTCCTCTACAGGTATCCACTCAAGATCAGCCTAGATCAACCCTCTTTGATGTAGATCTTTCTTCTCCAAGAACAATCTCCCTGCAAATCTGAACCAAATCTGGATCTTATGATCAACTCTTGATCTTTTCTTGATCTTCTTCTTTTTTTCTCTTCTCTTGATCTCTTTATCTTGATCTTGAAGTAATCAAGACCTAAAAATCTGGTATAGGAGATGAGGATGCCCAACAAACTTTGGGCGTGAGGATGGTGGACGTCCAAGACTTTAGATGTGTGAACTAAAGGGAGAAGAGAGGAGGGCATAGGGGGATATTTTGGTGGCTGAGAGCTTGCTAAAAATTTGATAATTAATTCTCAGGAGAGGGTGCTTTAAATAGAGGAGAGATTTGAATCCTATTCAAAATCAAATCAGCCACCTTATACGAGTCCTAATCGCATTAGGACTCCTTGTAAGCCTCACCTTTGACCATGCCCAAGTGAACCGTTGGCACCCTCTAGGGCTCTCTCTCACATGCTAACCAGAGGAGGTGGGGTGCCCCTCCCTTGTTTTTCACACCATCTCTCAAGTGGGCATGCCCACACTCGATCAAATTAAGTGGCGCCCCATGAAATTCAATCAAGGAATTAATTAAGGATTTCAACCCCTAATGCATATGATCCAAAACTTTAGGCACCCAACATTTGGAGTTTAATAAATCTAATTTATTTGCATTATTAGTAGGTAATTAACGTAAATTATTCTTATCAAATAAGTAATTCAAGTTTAAAGTAAAAATTTAGTTCAACCTTGTGCTAGCAAAGTTACCCTGAACCCAATAGAATTTCTTCTAATCCAATTGAGATTTCATAAGTCCAATTGCTTAATCCAGATCAAATTTCTTTGTTGTGTGATCTCATAGGTTCAATTCTGTCTGGTAGTGAGATATATCATGATTTCTATCATAGTATCATTGAAACTTTTTTAATGGATTAGAATAATTTCACTCCAACTCAATAATGATCGTCGATCTTGAACAATCATAGTGAGTTCTCACAATCCATCAATGACACCTAACAGTATGTGGTGGCAACCCAGTAGAATCGAAAAAGAACCTTAAGGTGTATTTTTCGTATGATTCAATCCTTCTATCGTGAGTTCTGACTAGATGGTAGGTTATAAATGAATCGTCAAACTTCATCATCAGTCATATGATAGATTCGATTAGCTCAAGTTCAATTGTGATTCTCATGAATTTTTTTTTCATCAATCATACTGTTGTGGCCACAAGCTTATGGACTTAACCTCTTAAATCTTATAGGACTATTTCTTTCTATCAAGATCGATAGATTCTATCTAGATACGCATCCTGCTCCTACAATGGATCAACTGTCGCTAACATCCACTATAATGACTCAAAGAGGTCATGTTTATGTGTAGTCAAACTCTAACAGCTTCACTATAAGCAACCGTGCCATCACAGGTCAAAAGATCATTCACACTACTACAACATCGAAATGATCACTAACGATTGAATAAAAATTCATATGATCTCTTGTATGGTCACACTCAGTATCAGTTATTCTCTAACAACTACCTGCATTTGCTGCTCCGTATTTCTATACTATAGACTAAAAACTCATCTATCTTGAAAGAAGCGATCTGTATGTTGATCTATTTAGATTGATCACTGTCCTCATGATGATACTATGATCAAAAGTAATTTAGAAATTAATTATATATGCCTCTATTTCTCAACGCCTTGAGAATATATATCATAAGTTTTAATTCCATGAACGATTCAAGGACACATTATACTTAAATGAAAATAAAACTTACCTTTTTATTGATCAAATCAATATTTTAAGTATAAAATTATACCTTAGAGTTATTATAATGTGTCAGTCATATTGACTTTTAGGACATACATCCAACAATCTTCTACTTGGATTGAAGCTAATTGATCACTAATCTAAGTCTCATCTTCTTAAGGTGGACTTCCATCTTTGACTGGCTCAATTACTTTATCAGCGGATCTGTCACGTTATCCGTAGAGTCTACTCTTCGTACCTTGACATATTTCTTTTTGAAATAGTCTGTATGATGTGGAATCGTCGCTTGATGTGTTTGGATTTTTGATGAGATCTTGGCTCTTTAGCAAGTGCTATGGCTCTGTTGCTATTGCAATATAGTGGTATAGCATCCAATATCATTACCTCATGCTCTGCGATGAACTTTTTGAACTAGAAGTCTTCTTTTATAGCATCTGAAGCAGTGACATATTTAGCTTCTGTGGTCGAATATGCTATGATGGATTATTTAAAACTCTTCCAGCTGACTATGCCACCATTGCATATGATCACATATCCTAATGTAGGCTTTCTATCATCAAGATCAGATATGAAGTCTGAATCAGTATATCCCTCGACCCGCAACTCAGATCCTTCTTCAAAAATCAAGAACAAATTCTTAGTTCTTCTCAAATACTTAAGGATGTTCTTCAAAGCTATCCAATATTCTTCATCTAGATTTGACTGATATCTACTCGTGATCATCACAGCAAGAGCAATATCATGTTGAGTATATTGCATGGCATGAGGCTCCCTATGGTCGAGGTGTAAGGAATCCTACTCATATGCTGAACTTCCTTAGATGTGGTCAGACACATCATTTTGGAAAGATCAATACCATGCTTAAGAAATAGAAGTCATCTTTTAAAATTTTTCATGCTGAACTTCTTCAGTACTTTCTTTATGTATAATTTTTGTGACAAGCCTAGCATCCTTTTAGATCTATCTCTATAGATCTTTATGCCAAGAATATAGGATACCTCTCTTAGGTCTTTCATCGAGAATTCTTTGGACAACCATCTTTTGACCTGAGTTCAGCATAAAAATATCATTTTCAATAAAAAAGATATCATCAACGTACAATATGAGGAATGTTATTATGCTCCCACTAATCTTTTTATATACATAAGATTTCTCTTCATTTTTGATGAAACCAAATGATTTGATTGCATCATCAAAATGAAGATTCTAACTTTGAGAAGCTTACTCTAATCATATATGGACCTTTATGGCTTGCAGACTCGGTGATCACCATCACTGGATATGAAATCCAAAGGCTGTTCCATATAGATATCTTCCTTAAGATATCCATTCAGAAAAGTAGTTCTCACATCCATCTGTCAGATTTTATAATCATAATAAGCTATAACAGCAAGCAGAGTGTGGATAGATTTCAGCATAGCTACAGATGAAAAAATTTTTTGATAGTCAATATCTTCACGCTGACTATAATCCTTTGCCATGAGCCTAGCTTTATAAGTCTCTACCTTACCATCTATATTTATTTTTCTTTTATAGATCCATTTACGCCCAATGGATACTATACCCTCGGGTGGATCCACTAAGGCCTATACCTTGTTTGAGTGTATCGAATCAATTTTTGACTTCATAGCATCTAACTATTTCTTGAAGTTGATGTCAGACATCATCTTGTCAAAGATATTCGGATCATCTCCATGATCTTTATCTTCCATGAGAAATATTTTTTCTACGTCCTTCATAAGCATACCCATGTACCTTTTAGGAAGATGGGAGACCCTACTAGATCTATGAGGTGGTAAAGAAATATCTACTATTGGCTCATGAATAAAGAGTTCTTGAGGATCTACAGCTCGTTGCTCATTAGAGACCTTTTCTTCAAGCTCAATTAACCTTCCACTGTCACTATCCTGAATAAATTATTTTTCTAGGAATATGGCGTGACGACTCATAATCATATTGTGATCATGTGGAAAGTAAAAGTAGTATTCCATCGATTCTTTTGGATACCCTATAAAATGAGCTATGACAAATCTATCCTTTAATTTATCAGCCATCTATTTTTTGACATAGGCCGGATATCTCCAAGTCTTTAGATAATCTAGACTCAACTTTTTACTATACCAAATCTCATATGGTATGGTAGGAACAAATTTTGAAGGAACCCTATTCAATAGATATATTATAGTTAACAAGGCATGTCTCCAAAGATATAAAGATAAATCAGTGAAGCTTATCATAGACCTGACCATATCTAATAGGGTCCTATTCCTCCTTTTAGATTTTTCGTTGACCTGAGGTATTCCAAAAGGAGTCCATTGAGAGACTATACCATTGTCTTTAAGATAGTCTAAAAATTTTTAACTAAGGTATTCATCTCCTCGATTAGATCGAAGAATCTTAATGAGTTTGTTTGTTCATTTTTTTACTTTATTTCTGAACTTTTTGAACTTTTCAAAGGCTTCAAATTTGTGTCTCATCAGAAACACATATCCGTATTGTGACAGATCATCGATAAAGATAATGAAGTAACCATAATCATCTCAGATCTACACATCAAATGGCCCACATATATCGGTGTGTACCAGGGTAAGTATCTCAGGGGCCCTTTCTCCATATCCTACAAAGGGTAGCTTGACCATTTTTCTTTGAAGACAAGATTCACAAGCTAGATATGACTCAAAATCAAAAGAGTCAAGGATCTCATTCTTTTTCAGTTTGTTTATCCTGTCCTCTCCAATATGACTTAATCTAGGGTACCATAAGTACTTCGATTAATTTTATCTCTGGATCTCTTTTGACCTATGGTATGTATAACTTGCTCGTTTATATTCACATTCGTATCAACATGCAAGTGATAAAGACTGTCAATTAAAAGACCATGTGTAATCAATTTATTTTATAAATAAATGAAATAAAAATTTTTATTAAAATTAAAATCAAAACTATTCTATGCTAGCACAGATACGAAAATTAAATTTCGACTAGCTATAGGTATAAAATAATAGATTTTTAAATCTAATCTAAATTTTGATGGTAATCAAAGAGGATAAGTGCCAATGACTTCTACAGCAACTTTTGCTCTATTACCAATCTGAAGGATCATGTCACCTTTGCTCAACTTTTCACTTTCTATTAGATCCTGCATTGAAGTACATATATGAGTACTAGAATCAGAATCCAATACCCAACTAAAAGTAGAAGAAATCGTTGGGTTAGATTCAATTATGAGCATACTTGACATATCTTCCAAAGATGTGTCACCCTTCTTTGTCTTTAGGCTTTTCAGATAAAGTGGATAGTTCTTCCTCCAATGACCATTAACGTCATAGTATAAATACTTTTCTTTCACTGTAGTCTTCTTCGAAATGTCCTTCTTTGGCTTACTGTACTTCTTCTACTTCTTTGTAGGTTTATTCTTCTTTTTCCAACCAGATTTTCTCTTGGATGAAGAAGTCCACTCCACAGCAAGAACAGTGTCCCTTAAACTTTTCAAAATTTTCTTAGCAGTAAATAACATGTTGATCAGTTCGAGTATGGTGCAGTCTAGTTTGTTCATATAAAAATTTATAATAAATTGATTATATAAACTTATAAGAGATTAAAAGATCAAATTCACCTGTAATTTTTTTTGTATATTTAGCCCGAGCTTCTCAAGCTCCTCAATATCCTTGATCATTATCATACAATATTCATGGACTGACTATCCTTTATGCATCTTCATGTTGAAGAGTCTCTTCAACACTTCGAAGTATACAGTATGGCTCTGCTCACCATACAACTCTTATAGATGAGTGATCATAGCCCTGATAGTAGGTATATGCTCATGCTGGCTCTGTAACTTATTTGATATGGAAGTCAGCACATAGTAATTAATCCGACTATCTTCATCCATCCATTTATCATATGCTGCTCTCAGCTAAACACTAGAACGGTTTGGTAACACTGGAGGATCCTGATCAAGTACATATCTTAATTTTTCAAAAACCAAGATAATCTTGAAGTTTCTTAGCCAGTCTTTAAAATTGGTTCCGATCAAATGATTGGACTCAAGTATGCGGGTTAGAAGGTTTGAAGCTGACATGGTTTAACTGCAAGAGTAGAGATTTAAGTTAGACTTTTATACTTTAAATTTTATATTTACTCTAAGGATTTTAAGAAGCAAACCAAACTTTCATTATTTTTTTGGATTCCTACACTCCGTGGATGGAGAAGCAAAAATCCTAACGTGATAATTGAATTTTTAATGGATGCTGCGATTCCACCGATAGCGTGCACCTCACCTAACAGTTATTGATAGCATGCACATCGATGCATGGACAACTCCTTGCCCAAATACTTTTCTAAGTATGTTACACTGACTTGGTCTGTAAGTTATGTGAGCTCACCTAACAGTTATTGATCATACTTTTTTGTTAAGCCCGACCCACCATTCACAAGAAGGTATAAAGCCATCATTGAGATCCTCACCTAACAGTTATTAGATCCAACCCATCCTTATTCTGGAATAACTCTTTGCCAATAGAGTAGGTGTGTGTTCCCAGTGCAACTGAACCACTGTAATCAGTCAAGAATAATCAACATCAGTAGTACGTCCGTACATCTATAATGATGAAAGACCTCTAGACTTAATATTTATAGAAAAATTTAGATTTAGATTTCAGCTAATCAGTCATGATCATATGACTGATTTAATTAGCATGGGTCAAACCAAAATATCAAGCAACCGTTAAACACAATCTTCCAAAATGGCCAAGTAAGTGAGATCAGCAGGGAGGTATGCCATATTTGCCTTAGACACCAAATAAATTGGCCAAATAAGTAACTTTTAATTAAAAACCATCAGTCGAGGCTTGGCTTAGACACCAAATCGATGAATTGGTTTCAAATCAGCTATCTTAGGCAAATTGGGTTCAAGCCATAGAGCCGAATTAGGTCTTTAGGTTAATCGATTCTATATATGAGATTTAATCGATTTGGTCAACAATAATTATATGATTTAAAACTCATTTGACCTAAGCCTAATCAATACTTGACTCGATTTGATCGATTGCTAAATCAATTTGGACCCGTTATGTTCAAATCAAAATTCTAGATGTAATTTAATTACATGACCTAATTTTTGATCTACCCATGACCAAATCTTCATGCACAAATATAAATTTCAGATCCTAAAAGTAAATTTTAGATCTAAATTCTTTATAGGAATAGTAAGTTTCAATCTTAAAACTAATTTTTAGATTCATCATACAAGCATATATCTCCTATATGCATATAAAATTCAGATTTAAATTAAAATTCAGATCTTGACATGATATCATATATCTCATATATAATTTATGAATCAATATTTAAACTAATTTTTAGATCTTAATATGTAATCATACATCTCATATATGAATCATAAATCAGATCTAAATAACTTCAGATTTATGCATGCAAACATATATCACATATACGAACTAAAAAATTATCTAGAATAATTTTTTAGATTTATGCATACCTTCATATATCCCATATATGAACAGAAAATTAGATCTAAAATAAATTTTAGATCTAAATTAAACATCTATATATTTCATGTATTAAGAAAAATCAAATTTTAAAATATTTTTTAAAATATATATGTCAATCTCATGTATATGAAATCTATGGCTCTGATACCACTGTTGGAATTTCGTATGTGCATATGCATATATATTTTATTTTTTTTTTGAAACAACATAGCAAAATTAAAGATTAAATTTTTTTTTAGTCTAGAATATGCATGCATAAGAATAAAACACACAAGGATCTACTTCATATGTTGAAATTAACACATGCTGATTTTATGCTGAAATTAAATATGTGATTGGATCACATATCTGTTTCGCTAATCCTTTTTTTGAATCTGAATCTAGAAGAAGATGAGTTCTTCTTTAGCCATACAAGTATATGGTCTCTATGGGTATCCACTCAGGATCAATCTGGATCAGTCCTCTTTGATGTAGATCTTTTTTCTCCAAGAACGATCTCTCTATGAATCTGAACCAAGTCTGGATCTTGTGATCAACGCTTGATCTTTCCTTGATCTTCTTCTTTCTTCCCTTTTGTTGATCTCCATCTCTTGATCTTAAAGTAATCAAGATATGAAAATCTGGTAGAGGAGAAGGGGATGCCCAACAAACTTTGGGCGTGAGGATGGTGGACGTCCAAGGCTTTGGACGTGTGAACCAAAGAGAGAAGAGAGGAGGGTGCAGGGGCTGTTTTGGTGGCTAAGAGCTTGCTAAAATCCTGATAATTAACTCTTAGGAGAGGGTTCTTTAAATAGAAGAGAGATTTGAATCCTATTCAAAACAAAATTAGCCACCTTATATGAGTCCTAATCACATTAGGACTCTTTGTAAGCCTCACTTTTGACCACGCCCAAGTGAACTAAGGGGTTGGCACCCTTTAGGGCTCTCTCTCACATGCCAACTAGAGGAGGTGGGGCACCCCTCCCTTGTCCTTCACGCCATCTCTCAATTGGGCATGCCCACACTTGATCAAATCAAGTGGCGCCCCATGAAATTCAATCAAAGAATTAATTAAGAATTTGAACCCCTAATGCATATGATCCAAAACTCTAGGCACGCAACATTTAGAATCTAATGAATCTAATTTATTTAGGTTATTAGCAAGTAATTAACTTAAATTATTCTTATCGAATAAGTAATTTAAGTTTAAAGAGAAAATTGATTTCAACTTTGTGCTAGCAAGGTTACCCTAAATCCAATAAAATTTTTTCTAACCCAATTAAGACTTCATAAATTCAATTGCTTAATGCAGGTCTAATCCCTTTGTTGTGTGATTCCATAGATTCAATTCTGTCTGATAGTGAGATATACCATGATCTCTATCATAGTATTATTGAAACTCTTTTTAATGAATCGAAATAATTCTACTCTAACTCAACAAGGATCGTCAATCCTGAATAACTCTAGTGAGTTCTCACAATCCATCAATGATACCTAGCAGTATATAGTGACAATCTAGTAGAATCAAAAAAGAACCTCAAGGTATAGTTTTCATGTGATTCAATTTTTCTATCGTGAGTTCTGACTAGATGACAGGTCATGAATGAATCGTCAAATCTTATCATCAGTCATATGATAGATTTGATTAGCTCAAGTCTAATTGTGATTCTTATGAAAACTCTTTTTTATCAATCACACTGCTGTGGCTATGGGCTTATGGACTTAGCCTCTCAAATTTTATAGGACTACTTCTTTCTATTAAGATCGATAGATTCTATTTAGATGCACATCCTACTCTTACAGTGGACCAACTATCACCAACATCCACTATAAAGTTTATGTGCAGTCAAATTTCAGCAACTTCACTGTGAGCAATCATGCCATCGTAGATCAAAGGATCATTCACACAACTACAGTATCTAGACGATCATTGACGATTGAATAGAAATTCATGTGATCTCTCGTATAGTCACGCTCAGTACTGGTTGTTCTCTAACAACTATGCGCACTTGCCGTTCAGTGTTTTTATACTGTAGACTAGAGATTCATCTATCTCGAAGGAAGCGATCTATGCACCGATCTATCCAAATCGATCACCATCCTCATAACGATACTATGATCGAAAGTAATTTAGGAATTAATTATACATATCTTTAATTCTTAATATCTTGAGAATATTTATCGTATGTTTTAATTTCATAGACGATTTAAGGATGCACCATACTTGAATAAAAATAAAATTTATCATTTTATTGATCAAATCAATATTTTAAGTATAAAATTATACCATAGAGTTATTATGATGTGTCAGTCATATTGACTTCTAGGATATACATCCAACAGTAGCTAGGTTATAAATCAGGCTAGCTACAGTTGTGCGAGGCCACACACCAATCTAAGAAGACCGATGATTATTTAGATTTTAAATCACAACAGATCATGATAAAAATTTCAAACTGTATTTATTAAGTTTTTATAAAATTTGACATGCATATTAGAACTAATGTATTTCTAAATTGTACAAATAAATTATGCGGAGTACATCATTATGCGGCATGGTGATGACCCATCCACTCAGCCCCTCCTTGACCTTAAGGGATGGCTCAAGGTCATCGGAGGGGTGAGTAGGAGCCAGGTTATAGGATTCAACTACAGCTTCGACTCTCCAGTGGCTTGATACTCTTCGACATCCTCACAGGCCTCGACGTCCCAAACTTGGAGTGATACACACATGGAGGTCATGCAGAGGCTTCTGAGCTAGCGACCTCAGAGCTTTCGGGATGCCGTCTGTGATACGATAATGGAGATTCTCTAGGATCCACAGTTGCAAGACTTGCTAGGCTCGTTGTTCCAGCCATCACATCAGATAATTCTATTAATAAACTCTTTTACTTGTTTTAAGTTTTCATATTTAGAAACTTCACATATTTAAACTTGAGTGGGAGAAGAAGATCTAGGGGCTAAAAATTCAATCTAACCATCTAATTGATGGACCAAGAGTGTCTATAGTTCCGTATCATCGAATGAAATGTGTAGGAATAATTTATTCAAAAATTAAAGGAGTGTATCGAAAGATATACCTCCATATCGAAAGATACGCCTCTCTATCAAAACTTATTAATAATCTTTTATTTTTCTTCATTTCGAGATGTTGGAACATCCGACTTTTACCCACCAACAGCTGGAGAGGAGTAGGAGGATGAGAAGGAGGACGATGAGGAGGATCTGGACTGATTTTCTTTTGTTTTGATGTATTTTATTTATTTTGATACTGCTTGTAAAATTATATAATTTATATTTTTAATATAATATAATATAATTAGTTTTTTTATTTGTGATTGTCATATTATCTTTGAATTTTAATTATAACAAATGTTAGGAACCATAATTGATTATGATTAATTAAAATAGATTTTAAAAAAATATTATTATAAATTTTTAAAAAAATAAAATTAATTATTCTCGATGGTAGTAGTTAATAACCAAATATTATTATAAATTTTTAAAAAAAAATAAAATTAAATATCACTGACGGTATTAGCGATGGTGTTGCCGTCGCTAATACTTATTAACGATGGCATTAGCAACAACAATACCATCACAAATTTTTTTAATTTTTTTTAAAATTTTATTTAAAAATAATAAAATAAATAGTGATAGATTTTAGTCATCACTAATGTCATTACTAATACCGTTATTAGCGATGGCAAGAATGCCCATTGCTAATAAAGGTAATTAGCGACTAGAATTTTCCAACCATCAATTAACGATGGGGTGCCATCGCTAATAGTATTAGCGACGGTAGAATAACTATTAGCGATGGCAATTAGCCATCGCTAATAGTCAAATTTCTTGTAGTGTAAGGTATTGCAAGTTCCTCTATATCTTTAACTATTTGGTGGCTGCAAGCAGTTGTCTACGATGTAACAAATCATCCAAGCTTGCCTTGTAACTACAACAACAAGAACAGAATGCATCACCTCCATCGATCTCTTTCTAGACTTTTTAGGCGCATCTTGCACAAGCAGTCATCATAGCCTCTCCGAGCCCCCGACCGCCTCCTCGAACCTCCAAACCCTATCTGAGCCTAGTCCGACAATTCTTTTTGAGCTTCAAGGGGGGCTTAAGCCTGATGATTTTGGAAAAAATTAGGCACGAACCATGTCCTGACCTAGGCTCGCTGGAGAGCTTTTCAAAGTGGTTCCACCTTTCAAGAATAATATTAATTTTAATAATATTGATAATAATATTATTAAAATTAATAATATTATTAATAATATTATTAAAATTAAAATTATTATTAAAATTAATAATATTACTAAAATTAATAATATTATTAAATTAAATTTAAATATTATTAATTTATGATAATCAGATAAATCTAATTTTTAATATTTAAAATTTAAAAAGATGGAAACCAGGTGTGGTGATGGCAACAGAGCCATCGCCGTCACTGTCTCTAATACTCACAGTGCGACGGTGGTGCGGGTCTGGTGGCTCAGTGCTTCGACGACTCAACGCTCCAGTGGCTCGATGCTCTGAAGGAGAGAGGTGGGGCAGCAGGTCCGATCTGATGAGGGGAGGGGCGGGGGGAGAAGGGGGAGGCCACCGCAGGTTCGATCCGATAAGGTAAGGGTTGGGGGGAGAAGGGAGAGGCGACAGGGGGTCTGATCCGCTAAGAGGAGGAACGGGGGGAGAATGGGGAGACGGCGAGGGATCCGATCTGGCAAGAAGAGTAGCGGTGGGAGAAGGGGGAGCCAGCGGGGGGTCCGATCCAGCAAAGGGAGGGGCGAGGAATGAAAATGGAGGCCGAGCGACGGGACGCTGGCTCTGAAAGGCAGATGGAAAGAAGGAGGGGGCTCGGGGAAGCAGGGGGATGCAGGATCTGAGGTGGCTCTGGCGGCATGGGGGCTGGGGGGAGGAGTTCGGGGGCTCCGACAGTGGGGCAGGGCTGAGGGAAGGTGGGTCGAGGGCTCGGAGAGGTGGGAGGCAGCCGAGGGGCTCAAGATCCAACAGATGGGGGCTCGAAGAGGCAGTCGGGGGCTCGAGGAGGCAGCGGGATATGGCGACGGTGGGAAGAAGGGGATCGGAGGCGAGGGAAAGAGGGGGTTGTGGCGGGATGAGCTAAAATGAAAGTGAAAATTAGTAAGCAATGGCATTAGTATTTTTAAGGTTAGTATTAGCGACAGCAAAATACCGTCGCTAATCAGAACTTTCTGTTACTAATATTTCTACAATCAAATTAAAAAAAAATTACTTTCTATTAGCGATGTAACTTACCGTCGCTAAAAGCCAAAAATACCGTTGCTAATATTTTTTTTTTGTGACGGCAAATATGTTGGTCATCATTTTCCATAGGTCAAAAATATTATTAACAATGGCAAATTTGCCGTCGCTAATAGCCATCGGTAAAAACTATTTTTTTTATAGTGCGCAAACTATAGGCTCAGTATATCATTGAATTTTTTCTGCCATCCAATTCCTACAATCAACCCCAAATCCCTAACATGTTTAAGGATCCTGGATGGAACATCCACAGCTAAAATGAAAAGAGTAGATAATGGATCTCCTTACCTCAGTCCTTGTCTGCAACGAACCCATCTTCCCAATGTGCCATTCAATAAAACAACAATGGAAGCCAAAGATGGTAGATGGCAAATCCATCCCATCCATCTATTAAGAAACCCTCTAACTCGAAGCACCTTAAACAAAGAATCTCAATTCAGGCTGTCAAAAGCTTTTTCAAAGTCCAACTTACAAAGAATGCCTTTTTCTCTAGATTTGTTACAAAAGGCCAGCATCTCATATGCACTAAGGAAATATTCTACAATGCTCCTTCCCTTGACAAAAACAGACTGAGAAACATTAGCAAGCGACAGAAGCAGATGGGTAAGCCCTCTAGAAAGAAATTTTGGAATGATTTTGTAAAGGCTGTTAAGTAGACTAATCGGCCTAAAATCCTTCACAGTTAGTGCACCCTCCTTTGGAATCAGAGCAATAAAAGCAAAATTCAGCCTATCTAGGTCCAGTGCACCCATATAGAAATCATAATTGACCAGCATAGAAGATCTTTTGATCAACTTCACAAGTTAGTTGTATTGCTTTTTCTTTTTTCTTCTTTTCACCGGAAGTCGAGAACAAAATGTCATGGAGTTACATTTTTAGCTGCACCTTTTGTATTAGAAGCTATCCAGTTCAGGTGCTGTCACATCCCAAATCCGGGACATAACACGGCCATGCTACCGAGGGATGGACCCACGATAACACGAAGTCAAAATTCATCTTCTTAAATATAATAACAGGTGTATAACAAATAAATATAATAATAAAGTTCAATTCAAATATTTAATTAAACCAAAACTGATTCAGAGCATTTAAATCCAAAGATGAAATAATCCAAGCCTTAAAATTCATAATGACTACAATCCATAAACATAAATTGAATTCCTAGTGCAAAATTTTCAAGCTTGCTTTGCTGATCCCCAAGCCTGGATTCCCTTTCCATCAGTCTTAGCCTTATTTCTTTGTACATGAAAAAGAAAATAAAAAGAATATGAGCTACACCAGTTCAGTAAGTAGACGTCTGCTTCCTTACCGGATCAAGCATAAGTTTTCTATGATAATGTATCATTTAGCAAATAATAATTATTGTAAAAATAAATATTTCATAGAATATATAATAAAATAAGTTATAAGCTCATCATGCATGCATAAATCATGTATATTTCACAATTATGAATCGTAAATCATTTTCATCATGTATTCATGTCATGTTTCAAAATATTGCACACAGATATTCGTGCTAAGGTCACTATTATACCTGTGACAGGGCCATGTTTCTTAATCGACAGAGTTCTTAATTCACATGCCAACTTTATACCCGCAAGTAGGGCCATGTTTCGTGTAGATGCTAGCTCCGGATGTCGACCTTCCCGAAGGGATTCATTCATAGCCATCTGAGAGCCTTTGAAATCATTATATCTTTTTCTTAAAGCATACATATACATAGATGAAAAAATAATAAAATTCATACTTCATAATCATGCTATTTTCATAAGATATATTCATGAAATCAATGCTCACAATAAAATATACTTTTTTATATCACATATGTCGATCCTTATTTTATGAAAAATTATGATTTCATCAATAGCAATTCTTTGCATAAAAATATGATCATTTAAAAATAAATAAGGAGCATAAGATATACTTACCTCGATCGTCCTGGACCTTTTTAATCTTCCTTAAAAGAATCAGACAGTCTTATTTAAAATATTAAATCATCAATAAATTTTATTTCATATATTTAATAAAATTACATAATATAAGGAAATGACCGATTTGATGATCAGTCCAATAAATCTCTCCCTTCGACTCTAAACCGATTTAAGGTCATAGGTCCCTACGAGTGGAGAAGATGGCCTAATAGGGGATTCATAGAGCTTCTTAGAGAGAGAAAATTTTTAGAGAGAGAAAGAGTCCAATTCTAGAGAGAAAAAGACTTTAGAGAGGGATGAGAGAAACTTCTTTTCATGTGTATTATTATTATTTATCATTATTATTATTATTTTTATATATTTTCTTTTCTTTTCTTTTTCTTTTTCTTTTCTTTTTCCTTTTCTTTTCTTTTTTTTTTCTTTTCTTTTTCCTTTTCTTTTCTTTTTTTTTCTTTTCTTTTTTTTTTTTCTTTTTCCTTTTCTTTTCTTTTTTCTTTTCTTTTTTTTTCCCGTGGCCTTCTTTGGCCGAAACAGGGGACCTAGAGGTCTCCATACCTTAGACCAGTCGTTCACGATCGTACCATGCCCGACGGTGGCCGACGACAAAGGGCGACTCTCTCAGGAGAGGCCAGAGCCGACGGTCGGTGTGACCGTCGGTGCCTTAAAAACCAGAAAAAGGGAGAGGCCAAATAGGGCTTTCCTTTTTCGATGAAATCTGACGACTCCTATCGCCGGTAGTCATGCCTACCGACACGAAAAAGAAGGGAGAGAAGGGAGGAAGAGGAGGAGGGACTTACCACAGCCTCTGATGACCTCCACCGACGTGAAATCATGGCGAGCACGAGTCGAGGGGCCGTGGCTTCGATTGGGAAAATCGAAGAAGAACTCCGACGATCGTCGGTGATTATTATGTCTTCTCTTAGAGGAGAGGAGGGGGTTCTTATAGAGCTCATCCTAGGGTCTTTTAATGGCCCTAGGACTCCGATTCCTGATCGGAACCGAGGAAGAGGAAGACTCCGATCGGGAGTCTTCCTCCCTATTTTTTTTTTTTAATGGGTTTAATGGGCTTTTGGCCCATCGGGTCGGGTTATCACATTTTACCCCTCTTAAAAAAAATTTCATCCTCGAAATTTAACATACCTTCATTTTCAAATAAGTGTGGATATCTCGTCTTCATATCATCTTCAAGCTCCTATGTGGCCTCTCTCTCTTCATGATTACTCCAATGAATCTTTACATACGGAATGATATGCCGTCTTAGAACTTGCTCTTTTCGATCAATAATTCAGAGGAAAAATTCTTCATAGGTTAGATCTTCATGAACTTGCAATGGCTCATACTTTATCACACTATTTGGATCAGGTACAAACTTTCTCAGTAGTGAAACATGAAAGACATTGTGCACTTTGGATAAATCTGATGGTAAGGCTAGTTCGTAAGCAACATCTCTTACTCATTTAAAATTTCAAAAGGTCCAATATATCGCGGACTCAGCTTGCCTTGTCTCTCAAATCTCATGACACCCTTAGTAGGTGATACTTTTAGAAAAACATGATCACCGACCTGAAATTCTAATTCTCTTCTTTTTCTATCTGCCCAACTCTTCTGTCTATCCTGTGCTGCCTTGAGTCTTCTCTTGATTAGATAAATTTTATCTCTAGCATCTTGAACTAACTCGGGACCTATTAATTTCTTTTCACCTACTTCATCCCAATACAGAGGGGATCTACACTTTCTTCCATATAGGGCTTCATAGGGTGCCATCCAGATACTAGAATGAAAACTGTTGTTATATGCAAATTCAATCAATGTCACATGATTATCCCAATGTCCTTCAAAGTCAAAAGCACAAGCTCTTAACATATCCTCAAGAGTTTGAATTATCCTTTCAGATTGGCCATCGGTCTGGGGATGGAATGCAGTACTAAGCCTCAATTCTGTCCCCAAAGCATCTTGAAAATTTTTTCAAAATCTAGATACGAATCGTGGATCTCGATCAGATACAATACTTATTGGAACACCATGCAGGCGTACAATTCCATCAATATACATCTGGGCTAACTTATCAAGTGGAGTGCCAACTCAAAAAGGTAGAAAGTGAGCTGATTTAGTAAGCCGATCAACAATCACCCACACTGCATCATTTTTTCTTGTTGTCCTTGGAAGTCCAGTAACGAAATCCATCGTGATATGCTCCTATTTTCATTCTGGTATCTCTAATGGTCTTAGCAAACCAGCAGGTCTTTGATGTTCGGCTTTCATTTGCTGACATACCAAGCATTGAGATACAAACTGAGCTATCTCCTGCTTCATTCCATTCCACCAGAAGAGTTGTTTTAAATCTCTATACATCTTTGTACTATCGGGATGAAAGGAGAAACGGGATTTATGGGCTTCTTCCAATTTTTTTTTTAGTTCAAGATCTCTTGGTATACATAATCTGTTCCCAAAATAAAGAGTTCTATCTGTATGTAGCCTAAACTCAGTTCGTAGCCCTTTCTCCATGTCCTTCTTAAACTGACATAAATGAATATCACTTTGTTGGGCCGCTTTTATCTGTTCGATCAATGTTGGTTGTACCATTAAATTTGCTAACACATTCTTAACATCAGTACAAGTCACTTCAATTTGTAAATCTTCAAGATCCCTCAGAATTTGTTGCTGAAAGGATAGCAGAGTCATCACATTCGCTGAAGACTTCCTACTGAGTGCATCTGCCACCACATTGGCTTTTTCAGGGTGATATTTAATATTTAGATCATAAACTTTTAATAGTTCAAGCCACCTTCTTTGCCTCATGTTCAGCTCTTTTTGAGTAAATAAGTATTTCAAGCTTTTATGATCAGTAAAGATTTCACATGATTCTCCATATAAATAGTGTCGTCAAATTTTTAAAGCAAAAATAATAGCTGCTAACTCCAAATCATGTGTCAGATAATTCTGCTCATAGGCTTTTAGTTATCGAGAAGCATAAGCTATGACCTTATCGTTCTGCATCAACACGCAACCTAATCCCTTCTTAGAAGCATCACTATAAATGACAAATCCTCCCTTATTAGATGGTAAAGTAAGAACTAGGACAGATATCAATCGTTGCTTCAGATCTTGAAAACTCTGCTCACATTCACTACTCCATTCAAATTTTATTCATTTTTGAGTTAAGCGAGTTAGAGGAATTGCAATTTGAGAAAATTTCTCGACGAATCTTCTATAATAACCAGCCAAGCCTAAGAAGCTTCTAACTTCCATCACATTAGTCGGACGAGGCCAATTCACCATGGCTTCTATCTTTTTTGGATCGACTGAGATTCCTTCCTTAGATATTACATGGCCGAGGAAGACAACACTATCCAACCAGAACTCACACTTGCTAAGCTTGACGAAGAGCTTCTCTTTTCTCAAGGTCTGAAATACGATCCTCAAATGTCTCTCATGTTCTTCTATATTTTTAAAATAAACTAGGATATCATAAATAAAAACAACAACGAATTGATCCAGATACGGCTTGAAAATCCTGTTCATCATATCCATAAAAGCAGCCGGTGCATTGGTTAGTCCAAAAGGTATTACTAAAAATTCATAATGGCCATACTTGGTTCTAAATGCAGTCTTAGGTACATCTTCATCTCTAATTCTTAGTTGATGATAGCCTGATCGCAAGTCAATTTTGGAGAAAACTTGTGCACCCTGAAGTTGATCAAATAAGTCATCTATTCGAGGAAGAGGATATTTATTCTTTATGGTTACCTTGTTCAACTCCCGATAGTCAATGCATAAGCGCATGCTCCCATCTTTTCTTTTCACAAATAACACAAGAGCTCCCCAGGGTGATGTACTTGGTCGGACAAACTTTTATTCAAAAGTTCATGTAGTTGATCCTTTAATTCTCGTAATTCTATGGGAGCGATCCGATAAGGAGATTTTGAAATAGGTCTGATTCCTGGTGTGATATCAATTTTAAATTCAACCTCACACTCTGGGGGCAGTCCGGGTAGTTCATCTGAAAAAATATCAAAAAATTCCTTGACAATTGGGATATCATCCAACTTTATCTTTTCCTTCTCGACGTCTATTACATGGGCCAAAAATACTTTGCATCCTTTTCTCAAAGCTTTTCTTGCGTTCATGATTGAGATAATACCCAAAGATTGTTTGGGTTCTGTATTATGAACTTCACCTTGAAAGAAGAATTGCGGTTCATCTAAAATTTGAAATACTACTCTTTTTTCAAAATAATCAATATGTACATGGTACGAAAATAACCAGTTCATCCCAAGAATAACGTCAAAATCATACATATTTAGCTGAATCAAATCTGCTGCTAATTCTTTTTCTTCTATTTGGATTATGTAATTCTTAAAAATAATGTTAGCAACAATAATATTTTTAAAAGGTGTGCTAACATATAATGGTTCATTTAGTTTTCCAGGTACACAATTCAAAGAAGTAGCAAACTTGAGAGATATAAAAGAGTGTGAAGAGCCAGAATCGAATAACACACGAGCATGAATAGAATTGACTGGGATAATACCTGTCACCACTTGATCATTTGCATTGGCCTCCTGCTGGTTTAAAGTAAACACTCGTGTATTTCCTTTCTGTTTTTGATCAACTGGTTTGTTAGGTCTAGAGTCATCTCTTTTCCTATTTGGACAATCACGAGCCATATATCCTTTCTCACCACATAAGAAGCATGCTCCTATCCTCTTGAGACAAGGTCCATTGTGATTTTTTCCACAGTAGGAGCAGGATGAAGATTCTTTCTTCTTATCAGAGTTATTATTTTTAAAATTTTTCTGCTGATCCTTTAGATTTCCTGCTGATCTCGATCTCTTCTTATCTCCTCTTTCTAGATCTGCTCTTTTCAATTCAGACTTCACTTTCAAAGCTCGCTTCAGTACGTCCTTGTAGTTATTGAAAATATGAGAAGACAGACGGGATCGAATTCCATATCTTAGATCTTGTTCGAATCTGTTAGCTTTACTCCTTTCGAACTCCATAAGCTGGGGACAGAAGCGGCCTAGCTCATTAAATTTGTTAGCATATTCTAACACCGTCATATCATCCTTTTACTTTAAGGCTAGAAACTCATTTTTTTTTACCAATCTCATTGTCCCCGGAAAGTACTGATCATAAAATATCTCTTTGAATTCTTTCCAAGTGAGTTGATCATCATTATTTTCATAGGCAGCTTTTATTGCAGTCCACCAAAACTTGGCATTTTTTTTAACATAGGAACGGCTAATCGGACCTTCACATTCTCAGGATATTGCAGGGCATCAAACATCTTTTCTATCTCTCGAATCCATATCTCTGCAGCCATAGGATCAGATCCACCCTCACATAGAGGTGGGTTGAGCCTTCTGAATCTCTCGTAGTATGACTCTATAGATAATGTCGGTCGAGGAGCAGTCTATGCCCGCTGCTGGATAAGCTGAGCCACCACTTGACATACACCAGCAATGTCCGCCTGAGTGGCCGGTGCGTCAGGAGCCCGCTCAACTGGTTGATCGGCAGCTCCCTGCGACGTCAATCTTGCTCCTCTTGCTCCTCTTGTCCTAGCAGCCATATTTGCCAAGGTCTCGCCCTCCCTATCGCTCATCGCTTCCTATTCAAATGCCAACATTATTACATTATTTTATAACAGAGTTGCAGTACAGTTAATAATTTAAGTCAGAGTCTAACTATGCGTAACCTAACTACCCACTGTTAGATTTTAAGTTCTACCCTTGATTAAACCTATCACTCTGATACCATAAAATGTCACGTCCCAAATCCGGGACATAACACGGCCATGCTACCGAGGGATGGACCCACGATAACACGAAGCCAAAATCCATCTTCTTAAATATAATAACAGGTGTATAACAAATAAATGTAATAATAAAGTTCAATTTAAATATTTAATTAAACCAAAACTGGTTCAGAGCATCTAAATCCAAAGATGAAATAATCCAAGCCTTAAAATTCATAATGACTACAATCCATAAACATAAACTGAATTCCTAGTGCAAAATTTCTAAGCTTGCTTTGCTGATCCCCAAGTCTGGATTTCCTTTCCATCAGTCCTAGCCTTATTTCTCTATACATGAAAAAGAAAATAAAAAGAATATGAGCTACACCAGCTCAGTAAGTAGACTTCCGCTTCCTTACCGGATCAAGCATAAGTTTTCTATGATAATGCATCATTTAGCAAATAATAATTATTGTAAAAATAAACATTTCATAGAACATATAATAAAATAAGTTATAAGCTCATCATGCATGCATAAATCATGTATATTTCACAATTATAAATCGTAAATCATTTTCATCATGTATTCATGTCATATTTCAAAATATTGCTCACAGATATTCGTGCTAAGGTCACTATTATACCCATGACAGGATCATGTTTCTTAATCGACAGAGTTCTTAATTCATGTGCCAACTTTATACCCGCTGGCAGGGTCATGTTTCGTGTGGATGCTAGCTCCAGATATCGACTTTTCCGAAGGAATTCATTCATAGCCATCTGAGAGTCTTTGAAATCATTATATCTTTTTTTTAAAGCATACATATACATAGATGAAAAAAAATAATGAAATTCATACTTCATAATCATGCTATTTTCATAAGACATATTCATGAAATCAATGCTCACAATAAAACATGCTTTTTCATATCATATATGCCGATCCTTATTTTATGAAAAATTATGATTTCATCAATAGCAATTCTTTGCATAAAATATGATCATTTAAAAATAAATGAGGAGCATAAGATCTACTTACCTCGATCGTCCTGGACCTTTTTAATCTTCCTTAAAAGAATCGGATAGTCCTATTTAAAATATTAAATCATCAATAAATTTTATTTCATATATTTAATAAAATTACATAATATAAGGAAATGATCGATTTGATGATCAGTCCAATAAATCTCTCCCTTCGGTTCTAAACCGATTTAAGGTCATAGGTCCATAGGAGTGGAGAAGATGGCCTAATAGGAGATTCATAGGGCTTCTTAGAGAGAAAAATTTTTTAGAGAGAGAAAGTAGAGAGAGAAAGAGTCCAATTCTAGAGAGAGAAAGACTTTAGAGAGGGATGAGAGAAACTTCCTTTCATGTGTATTATTATTATTTATTATTATTATTATTATTTTTATATATTTTTCTTTTCTTTTCTTTTTCCTTTTCTTTTTCCTTTTTCTTTTCTTTTTCCTTTTCTTTTCTTTTTTTTTCTTTTTCTTTTCTTTTTCCTTTTCTTTTCTTTTTCCTTTTCTTTTTTTTTCCCGTGGCATTCTTTGGCCGAAACAGGGGACCTAGAGGTCCCCGTACCTTAGACCGACCGTTCACGACCATACCATGTCCGACGGTGGCCGGCGGCAAAGGGCGACTCTCCCGGGTTCGGAGAGGCCAGAGCCGGCGGTCGGCGTGACCGTCGGCGCCTTAAAAATCAGAAAAAAGGAGAGGCCGAACAGGGCTTCCCTTTTCCGACAAAATTCGGCGACTCCTGTCGCCGGCAGTCATGCCTACCGGCACAGGAAAGAAGGGAGAGAAGGGAGGAAGAGGAGGAGGGACTTACCACAGCCTCCGATGACCTCCACCGACGTGAAATCGCGGCGAGCACGAGTCGAGGGGCCGCAGCTTCGATCGAAAAAATCGGAGAAGAACTCCGGCGATCGTCGGTGATTGTTGTGTCTTCTCTTAGAGGAGAAGAGGGAGGTTCTTATAGAGCTCATCCTAGGGTCTTTTAATGGCCCTAGGACTCCGATTCCTAATCGGAATCGGGGAAGAGGAAGACTCCGATCGGAAGTCTTCCTCCCTATTTTTTTTTTTTAATGGGTTTAGTGGGTTTTTGGCCCATCGGGCCGGGTTATCATAGGTGCACAGTTTGCCTCTGATCTGTAGATAAGATTAGTTAAAAAAAAAAAAAAAAGAGAGAGAAAAGACGTAAACCTTCTGCTGTCCAAGAGTAATGGATGAATGCTATGAGTCCCATATATTGGATTTGTTGTCCAAGTAATCATCCTTTGTGAATCCTCCTCCAAAAATATATTTTTACGCTGGGAATAGAAGTGGCACCTTTCTTTGGCCTTCTCGACTCGGTTAAAAGGAAAATCGGTTATATTGCGCTGAAATCCTTGGTGACATATGCTTGTGTTAGCATATATAAATCATGGATGACAACGTATGACCTGAAACTTCTGACGCAGCACACATCTTTCTACCTGTCAAGGTACGGTAAAGCAGGCTTATCAAGGACCAAACTAGTAGTTTGGAGCTATACCTCCTGGCCCTTAAATTCCAACGAGCAATTTCCATTTTAATTTCTTAAAGTGTAATTTATGATCCACTCATCAATTTTTTATTATTTTATATTTAGAGAGTAGATTTAGAAGTCAGCAAGCTGATAATTTATGTAATGAAGTGATTAACATTCTAGGAAGGAAAGCACTGGGATGAACTAGTTCTTGCCACTGGTGGAGGCGCTCACTTGCTGTCCTGCTGCTCAGTTGAAACCGTATCTAAAGTTAACGAAGCCTCTACTGCCAACTCAATGTATCCGGGCATCCAGCCGGAGAGAACATCGTTGTCTTTTTATTCTGGTGGAGCCCTTCCTCATTGGACACCGATGGCGAATGGATGACAAGGAAGATGAGGGAGAGGTTTGCCTTCCCAAGAGAATTCCATCATTCAAGCAAAAAAAGTATTGCTAACAATTGTAATGGGCTGGTGGATGGCAGGTTGCATTCCATCCACTTTTATCAAAAATAAAATTATAAAAAGCAAGCTGGATGGCCGTACGTAAGAAAAGGACTGTAATTTTGGTATTTAGTCCAAGAATAAGGTTTTAACAACAGAAGTTCCGTTGTGTGAGAGAGAGAGGGAGGAGAGGGAGAGAGACATGAACAGGAAAAGAGAGAAGGAACGTTCGCACGAGCAAAGGGTTCTCCGGAAATTCAGAGCGATATAAGAGTCGGCCGAGTCGTAGTTCTTCATCGGGAGGTGTTCTACCGTCTGCTGGATGCGTGGTTATGTCTAGCCCCTACGTTTCAAACAGCTCTGAGATTTTGGTTAGTATAGAGCTTTCTTTTTTCACCGAAAGAAGCTGAAGAATTCTAACGATGGTGTTTGATTTCTCCTTGTCGCTGCAAGATCATGGATCTTCATAAACCTGGATTCAGTAGATCTTAATCAATTCCATCTAGAGTTTTGGTAAAATATAGCTCTTTATTATGATGTGGGTTATTTCTGCTTCATTCTTTTTCTTGTCCATGACAAGTGTTCAATTCTCCTTTAAAGCAAGTTATTGCATATTTAAAAATAATTTTGCACTTATGTAAATGTTTTTGTATTGTAACAAATGAGTCAATTTTTGTGATTAAAACAAGTCTTAATTACTTTAGATCAGAAGCTGGTTTGATGTCTCCTGATTTCTTCTTCTTTGTTTTCTGGGAAAGGGTTTGCTCCCAGTGAACTATTTCTGTTGGATCTAGCGGTCACCATCTTGACAATATATTCTTTTTTGCTCAGAAAACAAAACTTACATAAATTCACACTGTCTTCTTTTGTACTAATCACTAAAATGGAGGCCATTTTCCTAGTTCCACCTCAGTCTTCAAAGATTTAATTAGCTTGAGGAATTTAGATTTGAAACAGTACTGATTTTATATTGATTATTTACATCATCTACTCATTTCTTTTGTAAGCATAAAAAGGGTTTTCTTTCAGGATCTCGATGCTTTTCTAGCGAGGTGAAATTAAATGAACTGGAAAAATCTGAAATTAAATTTTCTTCAGAACTTATAAGCCTCATTACCAGCAAACTGAAACTACAAAAGGTTTATAGTGTGATATTTTTGTAACGTTTACTTTTGAGAAGATGGTCTTAATTTGAAAGCTCTATGGGTATACTCTATAGGGAATGGATGAGTCTAACCTCATTTACGAATGTGACATGACCTCATTCAATCAATTTACTCCACAACGAGTAGCTCCAGCACTTGTGGGAGGATTCCAGCAACCCCTCTCCTCAGAAAGCTATACGTCTTACCCTCCCTTCCATCCGGCGGAGACTCCCTCTCTGGTAGGCTTTATAGAAAGACCGAAAAAGATGCAAAAGATCAATAGCTGGAACTCTCGTACCACCGAGCAGAATCAAACTTTGGTCCCCCATGCCTCTTCGGCGGACTCTCTTTTGTTTCACAATCCAAATTCACCCAATGATGTATTTGGAAGAGCTGCAGCATCACAAGAAGAGATGAGAGCTTTAGTTTCCAATGGTTCAGCACAAAATTATGAAACGCTTGCTCAACAGGGATCAAAGATGACAAACATGGGATCAATGCTATCTCAAGCTCAAGAGCACATAATCGCAGAGAGAAAGCGGAGGGAGAAACTCAGCCAGAGATTTATAGCACTTTCTGCAGTAATCCCTGGTCTTAAGAAGGTAGTTGGACTAAATTAAATTTCTCATCCTATCATTTTGCATCAGCTACTTCCATTGCAATCGCATTCAGTCATTATGTTAACAAATCTCTTGTGAGCATAATTTTGATGTTTTAACCATAATTTTTTACGAGCGTCTGAAACTTGTTTTCGTGCTAATCATGAGAGTTGACAAAATTACGGTGCTGAAGGCACTTAATTGTCCCACGTAGAGGAGCATGGTCTCCTAATCTCTCTTGGAACAACTTTTCTTCTAGCCATTTATTCTGCTGTCAAAGGCCCATATGAATTTTAAGATCATAAAAAAGAATTATGTAGTATTAATTGAAACAAGGTTAATAAAAAGGCTCATAGAATCTGTGAATTCCTTTGGTGATCCCTCAGTCATTGCAACGACAACTTGCAAGCATCCATGTTAATTCACATTAAATTGTTTCTTAGAGTCAACCGAACTTCTCTTTCTTTCGTTGCGTATAAAAAATCCTCCATTGCTCTTATACACCAAAGAGAAGTTTGAAGGTCAAGCAAACTTCTCTTTCTTTGATTGCATATAGAAACTACTCGATTGCACCTACAGAATTCTTTTCAAGTCAGATCATAGTGCTCTCTCTATCCCAGTTATCTACAAATAAAAATTTCTTCCTGGAAAATTCTTCATAAAAGATCACACAGGAACTTACCTCAACTATGACAATATCATTTAGATTTAAAAAAAAATGATGCCAACAAATTGGGAACCTTTCCTTTTTTTTCCATAAGCAATAACATTGAAGCCTTTTGACTCAAAGAAAAATATTGGAACTTTCAACATCTAAAAATCCTCTATTGCACCTATAGAATTCTTTCCATGTCCATCTTTGATCATAGTGTCCTCTCTATCCAAGTTATCTCTAAAAAGTTCTTCCCGGTAAAAGGGAAATCCATAGAAAACTCTTCGTAAGAAGTCGCACAGGAACTTAGCTTGACTGTGACAATATCATTTAGATTAGAAAAAAGGAATGATGCCAATAACATTGGAACTTTAAAAATGATTCCTGTGCTTGCTTCAAAAAAATCTGATCCTTTCAGTTACCCATCTTTCAGAAGGACAAGGCTTCTGTTCTTGGAGACGCAGTCAAGTATGTTAAAGAACTCGAAGCAAGGGTGAAGACCCTCGAAGACCAGAATGCAAAGAGGACTGTCGAGTCCATGGTCCTCGTCAAGAAGTCTAAGCTCTCTGCTGATGCTGATGGTTCATCCTCCAGTGGGTGTCCGGCAGAAAAGCCTCTTCCTGAGATTGAAGCGATGCTTTCCGAGAAGACAGTCCTCATAAGGATCCACTGCGATAACCACAAAGGAGTATTAGGGAGGCTGGTCTCCGAGATTGAGAAGGTCCATCTCACAGTCACTAATGCTAGCGTCATGCCCTTCCCCAGCTCCTCTATCCATATAACACTGACTGCAAAGGCAAGTTCTTAGTTCCTTACTCAGAAGAATAGAATGCACCCGAAAAGTTGGCTGCGTTGAAGATTGGAAGAGGTGGTGTAATACAGTAAGCTCATACCTGTGCTTCTTTTGTTGGTGCAGGTTGAGGAGGAGTTCTCCATGGCAGTGGGGGATCTTGTGAGGAAGCTGAACTCAGCTTTGAGCTAGTTCGTCTTAACAAAGGGCAGATAAACATAAGTAGTTATTATCGTCATTAGACCTGTAAGAGGACGTGGACTGCTGGTTGCCTTGTCTATGTTTGTAGTACTTAGGAGCTCCTTTGTCTTCTAAGAGCAAAACCATGCACTACCCATCCATCACCCACTCGCTTTTGCGGATCTCCCAACAGCTGCATTAAGTATGGTGATGTTTGGTATTGAGCTACATCTAATTATACAAAGACTTGTGTCTGACGTTGCTGTCCCTTTAGGGGGCACTTGGCATAATTTCTGTTTCGTATTGTATTCCTCCTTTGAAAATGGGTGTGTGAAGACTGAAGAAACGCCAATTGCGTGGCTGTTCCGGTGGCACTCGTTTAGGCTAGAAAGAAAATGGGGCTGGGTTCGGTGTATGGTACGACGGGATCGTATGATGATCTTGTGACAATCGTTAGCATATAGTTTGTGAAGCACGTTTCCTACTTTTTTAGATTCTTGATACTTTGGCTCTCAAGACCGATGTTGACGGATTTATTTAATGTGACAGCTATTAATTCATTTGGAGATGGGAGGATTTCATCAATATATAGTCTATAACGATATGTTTGATTATTTTAACTTTTATTATTAGTTGGCCAATATACTTCAGCCTCTTTTAGAGATCGTGATCTTGCCCGGGATACTGTTCTCTCAAATTATATGCAGCAAAGAGATGTAAAGCGGACAGAATAATTGAACTTTCTTGCTTTTATGTGAATGCCGTGATCCATTCTTTCATATGGACACGTGAATAGAATACAAACTCAGTGTTTTTTCACATTCATATAGTTTATCATGTGCTTCATCCACTTGTCATCACACACACACACACACACATTTTTGACGGGAATATATTAGCTTTAAGTATGGATATTCTCCAATATTCTATGTCTTTGTAATGGAGTTAGTTATCAGGACATTGGAGTTGTAAGTTTTGCATATGACATTAGGTTCCTACCCATAGCCTTTTATTGGGATAAATAATCTATTATATTATTGTTTAATTTCTTCTATATTTTATCATTTCGTTGGTTTATCATGTACATATGTGCGTGTCTATATGTGTGTGTATATATTTATGTGTGTGTGGATGCGTTTGCATGCGCGATAACAATAACTATTGAGCAAGCTATATATGGCTTGAATGATGTTACATGATGGAGATATCAGAAGGTTATTGCATGCAAATACAAGTAGTGAATCTAAATGGTGGATTATGTTAGACAACACAAAAGATATTCATATTGCGATCTCAATATATGTGTGTGCTATATGGATCACAATATTTAGGAGAGTATGTATATGGCTCACAGTGAATGTCATGTATCAACTCAATTTGTAGCATCCCTATCTTCTTGGGAGAGATCTCGGGTTCAACTGTTGATAGTGATTTTTTTAAATTTTATAAAATAAAAAAAAATAAAATTGAGATTATTGGTATCTGGACCTGATGATTACAACTAAGTTAGTGGGCACCCTCATTTGGTTAGCAAATTAACATAAGAGGGTGCAATTATATAGTTGCTTCCTTATGATCATACACGCAAAGTTGGTGTAGACAGTTGTACATGAAAGAGTGAAAATATTGGTGGATTAGGTGGGTCTGAGTCTGGCATGAGGGGATGTCGTTGTGGTCAATAAACTATGGATGTAGAAAGAACGGTTTCACGTGATAAAGTTTGGCCAAGTTACTTGTTCACTTGATCCATCAGAAAGAAAATGGATGATTGAGATCTAGAGGATAGAGGACTTCAGGCTCATACTATGGAAATGAATGGTTGATCAGATGAGATGTTAATGGCCTGCTGATGATTAAGGGAAAAAATGGCATGGAGACACATGGAGAGGGTAAAATCCAATTGATCGCTGGTTGGAGTCATGAATACTCATATACGTATCTAACAAAGTATGAATCCTCTGTGGAGCGTGATTTGCATCGTAAAATTCTATGCACCACTTGATGGCCGCCATCAATAAATGGATGGCTATCAAATTAACAAGACAACTTTGCATATTATATATAATGCATTGATAGTTATCCATCTCTTAATGGTGGCCATCGAGTAGTGTAGCACTTCACGGTACAAGCCACACACTGTAGAGGATCCTGGGTCTATCTAACATGGAATTGAAACACATCTTCAAGCTTAAGGCACCATAGAGGCTGCTTAACATATAAGAGTACTCTCTCTCATATTCAGTTATGTCCATGCGCGCACTGTATGTCCAGTAAAGTAACATAAATATTTCGAGTACTCAATGGATTTTCTTTAATGTGATAATTGCTGGTGCAACCTTCCAAATAATTGTGGGGAGAATTCAAAATCGGTATATAGATACATGATTAAAAGGGCTTTATATGGTTGCTGATTTATCTCCATCTGAAAAGAATGTATGATTTTGCCTGAATTTTTGACTTACAGTCACATTTTGGTGTCCACGCCTGCCTTTTCATGTGGTGGAATCATCTTTCAGATGAGTTACAAAAATAATAATAAAAAAAAATCTACCATGTCGTTTATTTGACAAGCATATCAGTAAAAATCTGAAACATTGCCCTCAAACATGAAAGCATTATATTAATGCTAAATCAAAGATATTTATGGGAAAGTATTTCGCTACTAAAAGAGATGGATTGCTGACAGGATATGAAAGAGGTAGCTAACCTGTAGAATGCCACCTGCTTCATGTACTGGCCTGTGTGGGCGGACGATTCGTCCAAGCATTGCAAGTTGCTTAGGGCCTTGTTAATTGTTGCGGCAGCTCCCAGCCTATAGAATATATAAATTCTCCTCTACTCTACGTGACTAGCACTATTGTGTAATAGAGCTGATTATTGAACGAACCTTACACCTAAATTATATTTATTTTAGTTGAGTTCTGGTCAGGCTTATTTAAAATTTAACATTTTCATGTGGTTCCTACCCATAACCTTTTATTTGGATAAATTATCTATTATATTATTGTTTAATTTCTTCTATAGTTCATCATTTCGTTGGTTTATCTTGTACACGTGTGCGTGTCTATATGTATCGATATATACATGTATATATGTATGTGTGTATGTATACGTGTATAAATAAATATATGTATCTATATGTGTATATGTTATATAATCAAATAGGTTAGTCTCCAGCATTGATATAATAACTATTGAGCAAGCTATGGCTTGAGTGATGTTACATGATGGAGATATGAGGAGGTTATCCCAATCAAATACAAGCAGTGAATCTAATTAATGGTGGGTCATGCTAGACAGCACAAAAGATATTCATATATGTGATTTGCACAGAGTCACAATAGGGATGTGTTGGTTATACATCTGGAGCACAATACTTAAGAGGGTATGTATATGGCTCGCATCCAATGTAACGTATATGGCTGATCAGTCTTAACTCAACTTGTAGCATCCCTATCCTCCTGGGAGAGGTCTAGGTTTAAACCTTGATGGTGGTTTAAGAAAACTAAAATAAAACTCAGATTATTGGTACCCTGATGATATTGCAACTAAGTTAGTGGGCACCCCCATTTGGTTAGCAAATTAACGAAAGAGGGTGCAATAAGTCAATACAATTTATTGGCACTGCGGGGTTCGACAACTACTGAGGATCGATGGAGAGTGAAAGAAATGCGAGACTAGATGATGTGAAGCGTAAAGATGAAATCATAACACAACACCAAACAATGAAAAACAGTAAACAACTGATGGGGCAAAGCAATGTTAGCATGGGGTTGTATCTGACTCACATAGGAATTACAAGTTTATAGAACTAACGGGCCTTAGAAGTATGAGGATTTACCGGTTTCTTAGGTACTTTGGGAGTGGATAGGATTGCTTATTGGTTTAATTCTCTGATTGCTCTCACCGTTGGCAGATGATCATTACAAAATCTGAATAATTGACTTCCGGTGACACTGCAGTACTGGTTGCTGATTGATGGCGAGCAGTGGGATGGAGCTACGATGAGCTGTGATGAGGTGAAGGACAGAGACGAATGTCGAAGGACAATTAATCACCGAACATCGAAATATCTACAGAATGAAAGATCACTTAGGACGCCGAAATAGAAACAAATCGAATCAGCTCATGGGACTATATACGGCTCAGAGAGGATCTACAGATTTATAGAGTTAATAGATTTTATAAGTTATGAAGATAAATTTTCCAGATAATATAAATAGAATATCAATTCTCTTGTATATCTCAATTGCTGAATTCTACTCAAGCATCTTTTTCTTGGCTCATCCTCTGTAAATATTCCAATTTACCAATAAAATATAGATAACAGTTCCTGCCTCCTTTTCCATCAAAAAAAAAAAAAAAAAGTTGCACTCTGATGATCGTACATGCAAGGATCGAAGAAGGAAGTTGGTGTGGATTGTTATGCGTGAACGAGTGAAAATATTGGTGGATTACGTGGGTCTGAGTCTGGCATGAGGGGTTGTGGTGGTGGTCAATAAACTATGGACGTAGAACGGTTTCACTGATGACGTTTGGCCAAGTTACTTGTCCACTTGATCAATCAGAGAGAAAATGGATGATTGAGATCAAGATGATAGAGGACTTTTAGACCGATACTGTGGAATGAACGGTTGATCAGATGAGATGTTAATGGCCTGATGATTAAGTGAAAGAATGGCATGGAGACACATGGAGAGGGTAAAATCCAATTGATGGCTGGTTGAAGTCATGAATACTTAGATACACACCTAACGGAGCATAAATCCTTTGCGCTGCATGGTTTGCACTATAAATTTTATACGCCACTTGATGGCCACTATCAATAAATGGACGGCTATCAAACAACACAACTTTACCTGTTATATATGATATGTTGATAGTCATCTATCTTTTGATGGTGGCTATTGAGTAGTGTATAGCACTCTATATATGATATAAGCCATGCACCGTAAAGGATCTTGGGTTATTATATCAAAAAAAAAAAAAAAATTCTGACCCTATTTAGCATGAAATCGAAACACATCTTCAAGCTGAAGGCACCATAGCGGTTGCTTGAACATATAATAGTACGCTCTCTCATATTCAATCATGTCCATATGCACACTCTATGTCTAGTAAAGTGACATATATACGATAAGTAATCAATGGATTTTCTTACTTTAATGTGATATTGGTGACGTAACCTTTCAAATAATTGTTGGGAGAATTCAAACTCAATAAATAGGCATGTTTAAAAGGGATTTATAGGGTTGTTGATTTATCTCCATCTGACAATAATGTATGATTTTGCCGCCTGAATTTTTGACTTACAGTCACATTTTGGCGTCCACGCACGCCTTTTCATGTGGGGGAATCATCATTCAGATTAGTCACAAAAATAAATATAAAAAAAAACCTACCATGTCGTTTATTAGATAAGCATATCAGTAAAACTCTGAAACATTGCCCTCAAACATGAAAGCATTATATTCATGCTTAATGATAAATATTTATGGGAAAGTATTTTGTTACTAAAAGAGATGGATTGCTGACAACATATGAAAGAGGCAGCTAACCTAGAGAATGTCACCTGCTTCATGTACTGGCTTGTCTGGGCGGACGATTCGGCCTAGCATTGTGAGTTGCATATGGCCTTGTTGTTGCGTAGCTCCCAGCCTACAGAATATATAAATTCTCCTCCACTCTACATGACTAGCACTATTCTATAATGGAGCTGATCATAGGCTGGATCTCAGACCTAAATAATATTTTTTAGTGGATCTTCAGGTTGGGCTTATTTAAACTTTAATGTTTTCTTTGCTCAAGTTTGGCCAATGGTGAGTTCTATTCGGCAATGAGATGTGAGAAATGTAATGGCCCAGCTCCTTAAGCTCTTTGCCCGACCTAAAATGAACCAGGCCCAATCCCCATCAAAACACATACTTGGCACATGAGTGGAAAGGAGGAAGAAGACTCTAGTTGAGAGTCTTCATCTCTCTCAATTTCCATACTGAGATTTAGCCTATCAAAATTAGACTAAAACAACTCTAATCTTGTCTAAAAAGAGTCCTCCCTCTCCTTGGATTTTCATCATCAAATTTTTGAGAAAACGCCACTAATTCCGAGTTCTTCATCAAGTCTTTCTTTAGGATTTCACTAGAGAGATGCTAGTTCCCCCTTGTTTAGCCTCACCGGACCTACATAAGATATTTAAGGCTTTATTGCTCTTTTTTTTCCTAACTTATTGCTGCCGATTGGAGCCGATGAACCGATAGTTTTGGACAAGAATAGGGCCTTCCCTATTTCGAGCCTTGTTTCCTTATTTTGCTGACCGTTGGCCACTGTGGCCGCTGTTGGGGTCAATTGGCATCGAGTGGTGCCACTAGCAGCTGGTCCAAGTTCCTCAACCATGGTCGGATAAAGAGGGGAGGGGAGGGTAGGGGGTTCGAGTGCTCTGTTTTAAAGAAGAAGAAGAAGAAGAAGAAGAAGAGAGTGAGAGGGTTGCCTCTCTTCTCTCTCTCCTTTTTTATTTTATTTCTTGTCTCTCTAGCTAGGTTGATGAATTTGTAAAAGAAATAAAAGAAAAAGAAAGAAAAAAAGGGATTTTAGGGACTTGGTGGTGGATCCCTAGCAAGTTGGTGGAGGGTTTAAAATGATCAATTTTCACTTTATTATTTTTATATTAATATTGAGATTGGTTCTATAGGAGAAGAATCTTCCGAGTAAGAGATCTTCGAGCAAGTCCCTTGGCAACCAGTTCATAAATCGGAGTGTGGATTGATATTTAGGGTGCTAAAATTTGTCATCAGTAGAGGTGGGGATCCTTAGACACGATCATTGGTATGTTTGTTTATTTATACCATGCATATTTTAAGTTCTTATGGCTAGTAAATGTTTTGTGATTGTCGACATAATTGCATATATATTATATCGAATATTGATGGTTTTTTGGATAATTTGGATTATGGCATTGGCTATTGAAAATCTTGAAAATAATATAATATGATACAATATTTTTTCTTGTATTATTGAGACTTAATAATTTGATGATTAAGAAATTGGTGTTTGGACTAGCAATATTAAATTGAGGATAGCCCACTATAAGCAGGAATATGACATTATGAATAGCCCGCCATGGCTAGGAATGTAGCTCTAAGAATAGCCCTACTACTGACAGGAATATAGTACTTGAGTTTGCCAGTTACAAGCTGGAGCATGACCGTGATTATTCTAAAATTCTAAAGATAATTATTAATTGATTCAGATCATATTAATGAGACATGGATGATAAGATATGAAACCATAATTAAGTAAAAAAGATTTTACTTACATAAGTGTGGTATATCATTTCTATAAAAGATCGATATTTGATGATGTATAATATATATTTTTGTATATATTGATATTGATTTATACTGGATATTTGATATGAGATTTTATGGCTTACATTTTCTTTTGATACTATTCATATATTATTTTTAAATTATACTATTATATTGGTGTATTAGAGTGAGGATTCTTACTGGACTGTAAAGCTCACAATTTCAATTCTGTTTTTCTTCTCAGTGTTACAAGATGCTCATGCTTGGTTGTAGTTTGGATACGTGGGTGAAAGGATTGGTAGATATATAATGTTATTGATACATGGTTGGATGATTGAAGAACAATCAAATTTGCAACTGCAAAAGTTTTGCTCATTGTTATAAACTGAGATTATTATTATTTATGAGTATTGAGATTGTAATGGATTTTAAGGTCTTCTATATTTTTTAGGCTCTTATTCTAGGGAGTATGTAGCTATATTGTGTGGTCGACCTAAATGCTGGGTTGGAGTATGACATGTAACTAAATGAATTATAAGTGCCACTTTTTCACTAATTATATCACATAGAATCCTACAAAAGTTGACAGATCACACCTCCCATTGAGTTGATATTCATAGTTTAGTTAGCAATTTTCTTGGCAATTACCTATGAATGTTAATCCTATATTTTTAAGTAGTTTATACTTAAATTATTATCAAATTATTGACTAACCAAACTATACAAAAGGCTTAATCTTTTTAATTAAAATTGCCCGAATCAGGTGATATCTGTTAAAATTATAAAAATTTCTTTTAATGACCCTTATTTTTATGAAACATATTCTGCAAAGATCACGTTTTGTGTTTCTCTATTTAGGAAAACTCACGGGTAACCAAACAGCCCTAATGGTTGAAAACATGCTGGATAAGAAATTCTAATATTGTTGGACCTCGAAAATAAGAAAAGGAATCGAAACAATATATAGGAATTAGCCCCGCAAATTCTTACTCTCAATAAGTCAAAGAAAATCTAATCTGCAATTCAAAACTTTTAGAAACGATGTCTAGTGTTGGGTATAAAATACCCTCGACCGAAGTTCTTGGCGGGATTGACCCTCGCAAGTCTCTTCCGACTTTCGACTGCCGTTGGTGAACTCCCATCACTCCGCTCGGACTCCTACGGGAGCCGGGCTCCGTCCTCAACATCAACTACTGGTAAGCCTTGTCCGGACTCCTACGGTTGTCGGACTTCGCCTTTGACTTTAATTGCAGGAAGACTCCACCCGGACTCCTACGGGAGCCGGGCTTCGTCCTCGACTCCAACGGCTGCAGACAGACTTCGTCCGGACTCCTACGGGAGCCGAACTCCGCCCACGACTTCGACCGCAAGTAGACTCCGCCCGGACTCCTACGGGAGCCGGGCTCCATCCTCAACTTCAACTGCTGGAAGACTCCGCCCAGATTCCTACGGGAGCCGGGCTCCGTCCTCGACTCCAACGGCTGAAGATAGACTTCGTCCGGACTCCTACGGGAGTCGGACTCCACCCACGACTTCGACCGCAAGTAGACTCCGTCCGGACTCCTATGGGAGCCGGGCTCCGTCCTCAACTTCAACTGCTGGAAGACTCCGCCCGGATTTCTACGGGAGTCGGGCTTCGTCCTCGACTCCAACGGTTGCAGACAGACTTCGTCCGGACTCCTACGGGAGCCGGACTCCGCCCACGACTTCGACCGCAAGTAGACTCCGTCCGGACTCCTACGGGAGCCGAGCTTCGTCCTCAACTTCAACTGCTAGTAAGCCTTGTCCGGACTCCTACGGGAGACAGACTTCGCCTTTGATTTTAATTGCAGGAAGACTCCGCCCGAATTTCTACGGGAGTCGGACTCCATCCTCGACTCCAACGGCTGCAGACAGACTTCGTCCGGACTCCTACGGGAGCCAGACTCCGCCCACGACCCCAACTGCAAGTAGACTTCTTCCGGACTCCTACGGAAGCCAGACTCCGTCTTCTATTCCGACTGCGGGAAGACCTCGCCCAAACTCCTCGGGTACCGGACCTCGCTACCGACTCCAACCAAACTTCGACCGACAAGTCTGGACCCCCTGGCGGGCCACAGTAACGGCCACAACACTGCTCCACTCCCTGCGACGGACCCTATGCAGCTCCATCACTCCCTGACAGGCCGTATTAACGGCCACGATTCTGCTCCACTCCCTGCGGTGGATCCTGTGCGATTCCACCACTCCCTGACGAGTCACGATAGCGGACGCCGCTCCACTCCCCGTAACTGATTCCACATGGCGAGCCACGGCGATAGCCACGATCCCACTCCACTACCCTCTGCAATAAATTTCTCCTGACTCTGGGCGGCCCACTACCAGACGGTTACAGGTGTCGCTATCAATTTGTTGCCCCCTCCATCTATAAAAGGGGAACCCCAGATACGTTATTCTATAAGCTCTCATTTTTACTTAAAAACTCTGCTAAAATTTCCGTTCGAGCACTCCATTCTTGTTGAGGCAGAGAACTGACTTGAGCGTCGGAGGGTCTTGCCGGAGCAACCCCACCTCCGGTTTAGACTTTTTTTGCAGGTCCCGGCGGCGTCCGCGACTCCCTCGACTCCAGCTTCTCCGACGCAAGCGGATTTTGACACCAACAGGATTGGCGCTAGAGGAAGGGGGGCTGTGTCTTCGCAGTATCCTTGTTCTTAAAGGAGCGCTCAACGGAGCCACCTCCGGTCATCTTCTCCGACACCCACTCCTCCTTTCCCCCACTGGATCCTCGCCTGATGCCTTCTCGCGAAGCATCTGCGCAGCTACCCACGGCCTCCACAGCCATATCTCGGACCCCGGTCTCGCCTCTGGTTTCCCAGGCCTCGCATCCTCCGACTATGGTCGCCGGCATGAGTGGCCGGGCGATCGGCCTCCGACAGATTTCGCCAACACCATCTCAGGAGGATCCCGACAGAAAATGACCAACATACCGGCTGTATCCCCCACGCGGCAAAAGACTGAAGAGCCCATAACCTTTACCGAAGAAGACACTCAGGGAGTCCAATTCCCTCATAATGACGCGGTCGTAGTTTCCTTGAATATAGCAAATTACGACGTTCGTCGCGTTCTTGTCGACAATGAAAGTTCGGTCGACATCTTGTTCTACGACGCCTTTTCAAGAATGTCCACTCTTGACAGCCATCTGAGGCCGATTAGCTCTCCTTTGGTAGGGTTTACCGGCGACGCCGTTCCGATGGAAGGAATAATAACTTTGACTGTGGCCGCAGGTCAATATCCAAGACAATCCAGGGCCCTGGTGAATTTCTTAGTGGTGAAGGCGCCATCAGCCTACAATGCAATCCTCGGTCGATCTGACCTCAACGCTCTCCGAGCCGTCGTATCGACCTACCATTTGAAGTTGAAGTTCCCCACCAACCAAGGGATCGGAGAGGTCCGGGGAGACCAAGCCCTGGCCAGACACTGCTACAATATAGCCTTGCAAAGAAGCGATCAATCTGACCCCTATCCCGTCGATGGACTGGATGCTCGCGATGACCTCACCGAAGAAAGGGGCACCCCAATCGAAGATCTGGTACCAATCTCTTTGAATGACGAAAACGCGGAGCATGTAGCGATGATCGACTCCAACCTAGGGGAGGAGGTGCGAACACATCTCATTGATTTTCTACGAAGGAATGTGGACATTTTCGCTTGGGTTCCAGCAGACATGCCGGGGATTGACACGGAGGTCATGAAGCATCATCTGGCCGTCGATCCAAAGCATCGATCGACGAAAGAAAAAATTCGGAGTCACGCTCCGGAGAGGCAGAAGGCGATAGCCGAGGAAGTGGATAAGCTCCTTAAAGCCGGATTCATTAAGGAAGTCAATTATCCCGATTGGATTTTCAACGTTGTCCTGGTCAAAAAAGCAAACGGCAAGTGGAGGATGTGCATAGACTTCAAAAAGCTGAATAAGGCCTGTCCGAAGGACAGCTACCTCCTTTCCAAAATCAATCAACTGGTGGACGCGACCTCGGGCCACGAGCTCCTTACCTTCATGGATGCGTTCTCCGGCTATAATCAAATTAGAATGGTGCCGGAAGATGAAGAAAAGACAGCCTTCATCACTAATCGTGGCCTTTACTGTTATAGGGTCATGCCTTTCGGCCTCAAGAATGCGGGCGCAACCTACCAACGGTTGGTGAACAAAATTTTCAAGGAGCAGATCGGTCGTAACATGGAGGTCTACGTGGACGATATGCTCGTAAAAAGCAAGTCTTCCAGAGATCATGTCGCCGACCTCGAGGAGACCTTCGACGCTCTCCGAAAATATAGAATGAAGCTGAACCCAACTAAATGCGATTTCGGAGTAACCTTAGAAAAGTTCCTGGGCTTCATGGTATCAGGGCGCGGGATCGAGGCCAATCCAGAGAAAATTTGCGCCATCCAGGAGATGGCCACTCCAAAGTCGATAAAAGAGGTTCAGCGCCTCACGGAGAGGATAGCGGCCCTTCATCGCTTCGTCGCAAGGTCGACCGAACGGTGCTTGCCCTTCTTTCAAACCCTCAAGCAGCCGAAGAACTTCTGTTGGACCTCCGAGTGCCAACAGGCGTTCGAAGAATTGAGGAGCTACCTTGGCTCACCCCCGCTGTTAGCAAAATCTGAGCCTGGGGAGGAGCTATTTTTATACCTGGCGGTCTCTCCCATGGCCCTCGCGGCCGTTCTTGTCAAAGAAGAAGCGAAGGTCCAGCGGCCAATCTACTACGTTAGCCGCGCGTTGAGGGACACCGAGACCAGGTACACCAAATTAGAAAAACTAACTTACGCCTTATTGATTGCAGCCTGGAGGCTCCGACCCTACTTTCAAGGGCACACCATGACGCTACTCACCAATCAACTGATCAAGGCGGTTTTGCACTAGGCGGACACCTCCGGGAGGATGGCAAAATGGGCGATCGAGCTCACGAAATTCAACATCAACTATCGACCCAGGCCAGCGGTGAAGGCCCAAATACTGGCAGATTTCATAGTAGAGCGTACCATCTCAGAGGAGGCTGAATCTGAACAAAGCAAAGTTGACGACCTGAAGTCCCAACCGAACTCCCCAAAAGAAGAGGCCGATCCTTCTGATCGCTTTTGGGCCCTCTATGTGGACGGATCTTCCAACATGTCGGGCGCAGGTGCAGGCCTGATCTTGGTCAGTCCGGAGGGAGTCATCATGGAATACGCTCTGCGTTTCGAGTTCTCCGCAACAAACAATGGAGCGGAATACGAAGCTCTGATCGTAGGACTAAGGATCACCAAAGAGCTGGAAATAGGTCAGCTCCGGATGCACAGTGACTCTCAACTAGTGGTGGGACAAGTCAGCGGGAGTTACGAAGTGCGGGAGGACAGTATGGCCAAATACCTTGAGAAGGTAAAGGAGCTCACTCCCGCCTTTAGCAGCTTCAACATTAGACAGATTCCAAGGTTGGAAAATACCAGGGCTGATCTTCTCTCCAAGCTGGCGACGTCGGCTCCGGCCGAATTGCCCAAAGGCGTTCTCTTTGAAGTTCTAAAGCACCTGAGTACAGAAGAATCGCGGCCCGTGATGGAGATTGACCACGAGCCCAGCTGGGTCGACCCACTGATAATCTATCTCAGAGATGGAGTTCTCCCCCAGGATGCGAAAGAAGCTCGAAAGCTCTGAAATCAAGCCTCCCGGTACATCTTTTATGAGGGCAAGTTGTACAAGAGATCATACTCCTTGCCCCTCTTAAAATGTCTCCGGCCCTCGGAAGCTGACTACGCCTTGTGGGAAGTACACGAAGAAATTTGCGAAAACCATTTGGGGGCTAGATCTTTATCCCACAAGTTGCTTCGCCAAGGATATTACTGGCCAACAATGCATCATGATTCGATTGAATATATCAAAAAGTGTGATCGATGCCAGAGATACGCCAACGTCCAGAGACAGCCCGCCACCGAGCTCACACCCTTGAGTGCCCCATGGCCTTTTGCACAATGGGGGATGGACATTCTCGACCCCTTTCCCATGGCGTCTGGGCAAAGAAAGTTCCTCCTTGTAGCGATCGACTACTTCACCAAATGGGTTGAAGCCGAACCACTAGCGAAAATCACAGAAGCAAAAGTGCAAGATTTCGTCTGGAAGTCGATCGTGTGTAGGTTCGGTCTGCCTAGAACCCTAATCACTAATAATGGACGGTAATTCATGGGAGCAAAATTCGTCAAATTCTGTGAAGATCTAAACATCTCCCACAACTTCACATCAGTAGCCCATCCCCAGGCGAATGGCGAAGCTGAGGTGACTAATCGAACCCTTTTGTAGGGGATTAAGACAAGGCTCGAAAAAGCGAAGGGAACTTGGGCGGATGAACTTTATCATGTGTTGTGGGTGTATCGAACTACCCAGAGGCTACCTACGGGGGAGACCTCCTTTGTTTTAGCCTTCGGTATGGAAGCCGTCATCCCAATCGAGCTTAAACTCCCGTCGGCACGAGTCATGGCATTTGACGAACATCAAAATTCGTAAAGTCTTAGAGCCAATCTCGACCTACTGGAAGAAAGATGGGAGATAGCTCAGGTTCGAATGACAGCCTATAGACAGAAAGTCGCTCGATATTACAACGCCCGGGTCAAGAACAAAGCCTTTAGAGCAGGAGATCTAGTGCTTCGACGAGCCGCTGTCTCGCAACCTCAGGATCGGGGGAAACTCACCCCAAACTGAGAAGGACCGTATGAAGTCAAAGAAGTAGTCCGGCCCGGAGCTTATTATCTTAAGAAACTCGGAGGAGCCGACCTCCCGCGACCATGGAGCTTGAAAAACTTACGGATGTACTACCAATAACTTCATTTCAATTGAAAGTTGCATATCTGTATGTCTTTAGATAATTCAAACAAACTGTATCAGAAATGAAAGGGAAACCTCATCCCGATAAAATCGAAGGCCCGGTTCCATTTAGACCGGATGGGGGGAGAGGCCCTGCAACGCCCATATGTGCTCCCACAGCCCTATTAAGGACAGGAGGAAAACCTCGCCCTAACTTGAGCAAAGTCGAAGGCCCGGTTCCATTTAGACCGGATGGGGGGAGAGGCCCTGCAACGTCCTTATGTGCCCCCACAGCCCTGTTAGGGACAGGAGAAAAATCTCGCCCTAACTTGAGCAAAGTCGAAGGTCCGGTTTCATTTAGACCGGATAGGGGGAGAGGCCCTGCAACACCCATATGCGCCCCCACAGCCCTGTTAGGGACAGAAAGAAAACCTCGCCCTAACTTGAGCAAAGTCGAAGGCCCGGTTCCATTTAGACCGGATGGGGGGAGAGGCCCTGCAACGCCCATATGCGCCTCCACAGCCCTGCTAAGGACAGGAGGAAAACCTCGTCCTAGCTTGAGCAAAATCGAAGGCCCGGACTCCTACGGGAGCCGGGCTCCGTCCGTGACTTCTACCGCAAGGAGGACTCCGCCCGAACTCCTACGGGAGCCAGGCTCCGTCACCAACTTCAACCGATGGTAAGTTCTGCCCAGACTCCTATGGGAGCCGGGCTCCGTCGCCAACTTCGACTGCTGATAAACCCCGTCCGGACTCCTACGGGAGCCGGACTTCGCACCTTACTTTAATTGCAGGAAGACTCCGCCCAGACTCCTATGGGAGCCGGGCTCCGTCCGCAACTCCAATCACAGGGAGGACTCCGCTCCGCCCAGACCCCTACGGGAGCCGGGCTTCGTCACCAACTTCAACTACTGGTAATCTTTGTCCGGACTCCCACGGGAGCCGAACTTCGCCCCGACTTCGTCTACAGGAACCGAACTCCCGTAGCCTCGCTGAGAGCAGAGAAAAAATTCCAGACGAAAAAGAAAAAGGAAGGCGATAGGCCACATCAGTGACGATTGGAAAACAAACAGCGTCCAAGGTACAGAGAACCCTGTCACAGCAAGGATTGGGGCCCTCATCAGGAATCCCAGCTTTTAAGAAAGCTTTCTACGCAAATCCAAGGTAGGACAACTTCCTCGGGGTGACAGAAGCTTAGACCTCCGAGCTCAAGCCCTGAGGGGGACATCAAGCCCGAATGGCCCCCAGGCGAGTCTGCGGCCACTGACGGAAAGGATGGGTCGATATGATGGTAACCGAGTATCTTCGAGTGATGCAAAAATCGAAAAGGAGCTCGACAAACGATAATTCAACACGAATAAAAGAGCCATCGGTGACCTAAGGACGACGTCAAAAAAAAAAAGAAGAGAAAATGGGAGAAGAAAGAAGAAGAAAAGATGAGAAAAGGAAGGAAGTTCGGCAGACAACAATTCACGAGGTAACAAAATCTCCTTCTCATTTTTCAACTAACAAGATGTACGTTACAAGACCCGGAGGGCCAGAAAAGAATACATTATTACAAGGCTCGAGACACGGCTTGGAAAGGATACACCGGAGGCCGCTTCAAGCTGCAAACTTCTCTTTCCGTTTCTGTCCTTCCCAACTGCGTTTTCCAATGCGTGTGGCAGACCTATCGGCTCTCGCCCCGCCTTGTTTCTCTCCACCTCCGAAATTCCAACCCCAGGGGGAAAAGGATGGGATAGATTCCAGGGGGCAGTCAGGGCAACGGCAGCGGCGACGAAGATCTGTTTCAAGAAGAACCGGAGTCACCCCGGAGGCAGCGGCGGCGCCAAAGATATGTGCTATCACCAAATGCTCCGTGACAACCACCATCCAAAGTGTTCCGGCAAGGTCGAAATGCGCTACTTCCACCGTCCCCGCAACAAGTTTTACTGCCCCACCGTCGACACCGATCGCTTCTGGTCCCTCGGCCCCGACGACATCAAGGATCCCACCACAGCTTGCGACGACAGCTCTGCCCTCCTGACCGGTGTCACCCCATCTTGCTACTCCGAAATTCTCAGGTAGAACGTCTTTACCGACGGTCTCCATTATTAAACCCCTGTTGTTGAAGGAATTCTTCCTCAAACCCCCTTTGAAACGACGGGGACCTTCAGCGGCCGCTCGATAATCGGAGAACTCGCAGACCGCTGTTCTCCTCCTTGCCTTCCTCCAAGCCCTTGGCATCCTCTTGAGGATGGCCTCTGGGGTGGAGGACCTGGCGGGGAAACCCCTTAGAGAGGAATCGGGGGGCTGAGGATGGCAGAGAGACGGCAAAGACCGGCACGGAGGATGCTCGGAGTTGGCAGGGGCACCGAGGGAGTGGCTGAGTAGCTAGGCTCTCAGACGAAAGAAAGGTGCCATCTTTTAGGCGGAGTAAAGCCCCGAAGGAAGGGTAGGGGGTTTAAATAGGCAGTGGATCTTAGCGCAATTATGGTGGCGGGTGTCCCTAGACCAATCGGTGCTTACCACGTGTCTCGCGTGTCCCACTCGCCGCTATCAAAGATTGACTGTTCGCAAATTTCCACGGCGTGACGCTTGGGATCACATCTCGGTGGGAGTTTTGAAAAGACTCTTCGGATCGCCCTAATCGAAAAAAGGGCTCTGGCATGCATGCATTAAATGCCGACATATCCGAGGGCGGTTGCGCCGGGACGTCAGGGGGGAACTTCGGCTGCGACAACCTCTCTGTACTTCCTTCATTCAAAATTCAAACTCGAAAGTGGGGGGACTGGTGTTGGGTATAAAATATCCTCGACCGAAGTTCTTGGCGGGATTGACCCTCGCAAGTCTCTTCCGACTTTCGACTGCCATTGGTGAACTCCCATCACTCTGCCCGGACTCCTACGGGAGCCGGGCTCCGTCCTCAACATCAACTGCTGGTAAGCCTTGTCCGAACTCCTACGGGAGCCAGACTTTGCCTTTGACTTTAATTGCAGGAAGACTCCACCCGGACTCCTACGGGAGCCGGACTTCGTCCTCGACTCCAACGACTGTAGACAGACTTCGTCCGGACTCCTACGGGAGCCAGACTCCGCCCACAACTTCGACCGCAAGTAGACTTCGCTCGGACTCCTACGGAAGCCGGGCTCCATCCTCAACTTCAACTGCTGAAAGACTCCGCCCGGATTCCTACGGGAGCCGGGCTCCGTCCTCGACTCCAACGGCTGCAGACAGACTTCGTCCGGACTCTTACGGGAGCCGGACTCCGCCCACGACTTCGACCGCAAGTAGACTCCGCCCGGACTCCTACGGGAGCCGGGCTCCGTCCTCAACTTCAACTACTGGAAGACTCCGTCCGGATTCCTACGGGAGCCAGACTCCGTCCTCGACTCCAATGGCTGCAGACAGACTTCGTCCGGACTCCTACGGGAGCCGGACTCCGCCCACGACTTCGACCGCAAGTAGACTCCGCCCGGACTCCTACGGGAGCCGGGCTCCGTCCTCAACTTCAACTGCTAGTAAGCCTTGTCCAGACTCCTACGGGAGCCAGACTTCGCCTTTGATTTTAATTGCAGGAAGACTCCGTCCGGATTCCTACGGGAGCCGGGCTCCGTCCTCGACTCCAACGGCTGCAGACAGACTTCGTCCGGACTCCTACGGGAGCCAGACTCCGCCCACGACCCCAACTGCAAGTAGACTTCGTCCGGACTCCTACGGAAGCCAGACTCCGTCTTCTATTCCGACTGTGGGAAGACCTCGCCCAAACTCCTACGGGTACCGGACCTCGCTACCGACTCCAACCGAACTTCTGCCGACAAGTCTGGACCCCCTGGCGGGCCACAGTAACGGCCACAACACTGCTCCACTCCCTGCGGCGGACCCTACGCAGCTCCATCACTCCCTGACAGGCCGTATTAACGGCCACGATTCTGCTCCACTCCTTGCGGCGAACCCTACGCAGCTCCATCACTCCCTGACAGGCCGTATTAACGGCCACAATTCTGCTCCACTCCCTTCGGCGGATCCTGTGCGATTCCACCACTCCCTGACGAGTCACGACAGCGGACGCTGCTCCACTCTCCGTAACTGATTCCACGTGGCGAGCTACGGCGATAGCCACGATCCCACTTCACTACCCTCCGCAATAAATTCCTCCTGACTCTGGGCGGCCCACTACCAGACGGTTACAGGCGTCGCTATCAATTTGTTGCCTCCTCCGTCTATAAAAGGGGAACCCCAGATACGTTATTCTATAAGCTCTCGTTTTTACCTAAAAACTCTGCTAAAATTTCCGTTCGAGCACTCCATTCTTGTTGAGGCAGAGAACTGACTTGAGCGTCGGAGGGTCTTGCCGGAGCAACCCCACCTCCAGTTTAGACTTCTTTTGCAGGTCCCGGTGGCGACCGCGACTCTCTCGACTCCAGCTTCTCCGGCGCAAGTGAATTTTTGCACCAACATCTAGCTTGATATATCCAGCTCTACTTTTGCACACTTTTTAACCAAGAGAAAAATGTGAGATATAACCTGCGAGAAAAATTATTGCGAATTAATTATTTGCAGGTCTTCCTAGGCTTAGACTTTTCTTAAATTATCCAAAATCTAAAATCTTTAATAGCCGTGTGCATCGAAAACCCATCATGGAGCATAACTTTCAAAGTTTGCGACTTTTCTCATGGCGCATCCATTTTCAACTTTCTAGACACCAATAGGAGGCTTTTGCGGAGCACCACGAGTGTCCTTGTGCGTAGGGGCTAGTTGCACCTCAATGACATAAGGTTCGATGGCCTTTTGATAGACTAGTCAATATTCAGGTAATCTATTGATTAATCACATCTTTCAAATATGGAAAGAATTTGGTAAGGTGACAAGAGGGAAAATTAGGATTGCAAATGGATTGGACTGTCTCATCAAAGTCACGAGATCGGCAGATAAAAGAAGGTAGGGTTGGGTCGCCCTCCTAGGTCTAGGGGGGTCATAAAGTCATGTCTCTAGAAGGCATTACCAGCCATCATCCCTTTCTCCACACCCAACCACCTCCTCTCACCCTGGTTCTACAATATTGTCACCCACGAAACTTCAAGAGGGGGGCGGGGGGTGAAAAATTGCAGATTGCGTAGTAAGCCAGCTTGCAGAAGAGCACATGGATTGAGTCTACATATCCACTGATGCTCTTAAAGACTCAAAGTTGTGCTAATTAATTATCAAGTTTGGAAAAACATTTCATCCAAAAAAAAAAAGAAAAAACTTTGCCCACCCAAACTTCATTGTATTGTAGATAGAGTATGATTTTCCATTCAATGTTGCTATATGATTTAGGTGCATTATATCCCTAAGGGTCAGTATTGATGAATGAGCTGAAAATCCTATAGATTCGTAGATTGGGCTAGTAAAATCAGTTAGATAATAGGTTTATAGGCTGGGCTAGGTCTATATATGTAACTATCTCTAGCATTTTTTTTTTTTTTTGATTCCTATAGCATTCGGGCTAGTCCACTCTAAAACCAATCTTGGATAGTTATGGATATAGACCCAGCTTAACCTACAAGCCTATTATCTAACTGATTTAACTAGCTAGTTCATGAATCCATTGTGATTTTCATCCCATTCATCCAAACAGATACTAAGGTTTACAAAAAAATATGTCTAATTAATTGTTCAAAATTGGAGCTTCACTTATCCAGATCTAACACATGTATGTACCTAATAAGATATATAATTAATTACAAGTCTTTATTTTTAGTTTCGTGAACCATGAACCGAGTCTCATTACTTGAAAATAGAATATATGATATCCACATTGTTATATAGATTATGAACTTGGCAATAACCTAGCTTCATTACTCCTATTGGTACGTATTATACGACCTCATCATCTGGACATGTGGCAATAGATTATTATCTGAATCATAAAATTTTTTTCAAGTCACATCGGTCTTTTACCGATCTGCTTCTCCAATCTGACACTTGATCAACCTAACTCACCCAGAGCTGATCTTAAAGTATGATACTTAGCTTGTGACCAATCTACGGTGAATTACAGTAGTCTCTAGTCGATATAGTTATTAAGTACTAAAGAGATACATGATGCTCAGTTCAGCTGGTTGGCCGATCTAAGCTGTGTTATATCGGTAAAATACCGATGTACCACTAAAATACAGATGGTTATCTGACAGCTGTCATCTAGCTAAACATTAGCTATCTTTTAGCTATACTACGATCTCTATACCGCTGGCCATTCTATTATAACAAACTAACGGTCTAACAAACTCTCCTAACGGCCTAATAATTTGAGCAGACCTCCTCACCCCCTTTATATAAAGGGGGCAAGATATCCTCCGCAAGGTAAGTCTGGATTGATAGAGTTGAGACTCTACTGAATCATTTTTAGCTCCTCTGTTGAAGAAAACAAGAGTCCTCTCTCCATTTATCTACAATCTCTCCTCTCTTTCTTCTATTCTTTCATTTTCACAACCTGTTCTCAAGGCTTTATCTGACTTAACTATCGGAGGATCTTGAGCCAGAGAGTACCCCATCGGTTTCAAAACTTTCTTTACAGGAACCATCGTCAGACTTCGTCGGTCCACGACTGATCTCGTTGACTGTCTTCTAAAGCCTTACAGCAATAGATTGGCACTAGAAGAAGGGGGCCACTTTTTTCTTGAAAAATCTTAACAAAAATGGTGAACAAGAAGGCATCGAATTATCCTTTGCCTGCTTCATCTTCTCCTGGAGATGCTCAGGAGAACACCCAACCTCCAATTGCTGTTGATCCACAATAGTTCAATCTCTTGGTTCAACAGGTCTAAAGCTCCTACTGCTGTAATACAACAACTCTAGCATATGACAGAATAATAGCAAGAAGCAGTCCCCCAAGCAGTCCAATCACATCACACTTGGCAACCAACTCCTCAAGATCTTCATCATGATCATCTTCTTGACCTTACTGATCAGTCTTGGGAAGCAGAATTTGCTCCATATAAGAAGCCATGTATGGAGGAGGGTCTTGGACAAAAGATCCAAGATCATGAGAAGAAATTGATGGAGATACATATTGGAAGCCATTCTCAAAATGGAAGACATTTCAACTTATAATCCCCTTTTTCTCAAAAAATTCTTGATGAACCAATTCCTCCCCAGTTCAAGATGCCAACAGTGGAATCGTTCGATGGCTTTACTAACCCTTTAGATCATCTTGAAGGCTTCAGAGCCATTATGAGATTATAAGGGGCATCTAATGCCTTACTCTGCATCACTTTCCCAATCACTCTCAAAAAATCTTTAAGAACCTGATTCTTCGACCTCCAGCCAGGATCTATTTCATCTTTCAAGCAGTTGGCGAAATTGTTCGTCCCATATTTCAATAATAATCAGGTTCATTTGAAGAATACTAATAGTCTTTTTATTGTTAAACAGTAGGAAGGTGAATTTCTTTGAGAATATGTGGCATGCTTTAATGCTGCCACACTGGAAGTGAAGAACTTCAATGACTTTGTTGCAATGGCAGCTTTGAAGCAAAGATTCAAGAGCAATAACCTGATCTTCTTTTCTAATAAGAACTATCCAGACAATTATGAACAAATATTGTTTCGGATTCAAAAGTATGCTCAAGATGAAGAAGAAGAGAGCATACTCTATCAGGCGAAGGAAGAAAAGAATGGGAAAAAGTGGCCCCAAGAAGAAGACCGCGGAAACCAATAGGATAACTCTGAACGACCTCGAAAGAATCTGAGGACCCAAAGCCCACCTCAGCAATTTGATACCTACACCTCATTGTCTAGTCCTCGAGCTCAGATACTGATGGAGATTGAGGATCAAGGATATCTTCACCGATCTAACCCTATAAGGCCCTATCAGTGAAAAGAGATAAGAGAAAATACTGCCATTTCCATCGAGACCATGGCTATAATACTGAGTGCCGACAATTGAAAGATGAAATTGAGACACTGATCCATCGAGGTCATCTCAGTAAGTATGTTCGAGATCGGATAGGTTAAACTATTGATCAACAATAGAAGTTCGACAATGAGAATGATCACAACAAGCCTACCACTGGAATCATTAATATGATCTTAGATCTTGATGGAACTGAGGAGGCAGCTGAGGTTACTAAAAGCCTTCCAAATTGATAGTGCATGGATAACATAATTTCATTTTTCGATGATGATGTTAGAGGAGTGCAAACTTCTCATAATAATGCTGTTGTCGTCTCTATGACAATAGCCAAATATAATACAAAAAAAATACTAGTTGATAATGGATGCTCTGCTGACATGTTATTCTGTGATGCATTCCAAAGAATGAATATGGCAAATCATCTAAAATAGGAAGGTACCCCCCTAATTGGATTCTCTAAAAATTCTATAGCTGTGGAAGAGGGTGTCACTTTGCCCATCACTGTAAGGGTGGAATCTCGTCAGTCAATCATAAGATTCATTTTTTTTATTGTCAAAATATCATCAGCTTATAATGCTATTTTTGACCGACCTGGGCTCAATGCCCTTAAGGTTGTAATCTCCACTTATCATTTACTAGTCTGATTCTCAACTAAGTATGGAGTCAGAGAAATGTGGAGAGATCAGATGCTTGCTAAGTAGTATTTTTTGATAGCTGCAAAAATGAAAAGATCTATGGAAGCTCTACTAATTGAAATATCTGATCAAAAAAGTAAAGTTGATATCAACAAAAATCGAGAACTAGTTGAGAATCTTATTACTATTTCTTTAGGTGATGATCCAGAAAAGACTGTCCAAATTGGATCCCTATTGAAGCCTGACCTGAGAAAGAAATTAATATCTTTTCTCTGGATGAATGCTGATATTTTTGCTTAGTCAGTCTCTGACATATCTGAATTTTAGCTAATGCTATTACATACAAACTGAATGTTGATCCAAAGTACAAACCAGTACAATAAAAAAAAAAATTTCACTCTGAAAAGGCAGAAAGCAATAGATGAAGAAGTCGACAAACTTCTAAAAGTCAAATTCATTAGAAAAGCATAATATTTGAAGTGGATTACAAATATTGTCATGGTTAAAGAGGCCAATGGAAAATGAAAGATCTGTATTGATCATACTGATCTCAATAAAGTTTGTCTAAAAGATAGTTTTTCTCTTCCAAAGATTGACTAGCTTGTTGATGCTACTTCAGGACATAAATTATTAAGCTTCATGAATGCTTTCTTCAATTATAATCAAATCAAAATGGCACTGAGGATGAAGAAAATATGACCTTCATCACTAAAAGAGGTTTGTATTGTTATAAAATGATGTCTTGTGATTTTAAAAATATGGGTGCCACATACCAATATTTGGTTAATAAGATCTTTAAGTAATAAATTGGCTGCAATATGGAAGTTTATGTTAATGATATGTTGGTAAAAAGCACTGAGTCAGATCAGCATATTGTCGATCTGAAAAAAACCTTTGGAGAATTATGAAAATATCAAATGAAGATCAACCCTAAAAAATGTGCTTTTAGAGTAACTTTAGAAAAATTTTTGATTTTTTTGTAACTCAAAGAAGAATTGAAGCTAATTCTTAGAAAATTTGAGCTATACTTGAAATGAAGCATCCGAGCTCCATCAAAGCAATATAGCAACTTACTGGATGAGTGGCGTCACTCAATCGATTTAATTTCAGATTAGCTGAAAAATATCTTTCTTTATTTAAAATTCTAAGATAGATCAAGAACTTTAATAAGTCAGATGGATGCCAAGCTACCTTCGATGATCTCAAGAAATATCTCGGCATAGCTCCATTATTATCAAAGCCGATCGAAGGTGAGGAATTTTCATGTATCTATCTGTTTCAACTAATGTTGTTAGTTCGATTTTAGTCTGAAATAATGTAGGGATATAAAGACTAATTTATTATACAAGTAAATTACTTAGAGATATTAAAACTTCATATTCTAAAATTGAGAAGATGATTTATGCCCTCATTACATCAGCAAGATGACTCTAGCCATATTTTTAGGCTCATTCTGTTATAATCCTGACTGATCAACCTTTAAAATTAGTTTTATAGTGGCTTGATACTTTAGGATGGATAGTCAAATGGGCCATTGAATTGAGTAAATTCAATATTTAATATTGATCTCGATCTTCATTAAAAGCTCAGGTATTAGTTGATTTTATTATTGAATGCTCTATTCCTAATGAAGAATCAATCTCGAAAGACTTGAAAAATGTCAAAAAAAATTCTTATTGGATATTGCATATTGACAGAGCCTCAAATTTGAAGGAAAGTGGAGCTAATTTAATTCTGATAAGTCCGAAAGGCATTGTTACTAAGCATGCTTTGAGGTTTAATTTTGATACCTCAAACAATGGAGTAGAATATGAGGTGCTAATTGTAGGACTCAAAATGGCTAAGGAGCTCAATGTTAAGAAACTTAAAGTTTTCATTGATTCACAACTTATCATCGATCAGATATGAGGTCAATTCGAAGCTAAAGATTCTATAATGTTTTAATACTTGTACAATATGAAAAAATTATTAAAAAGCTTTGAAGATCTTGAGATCATGCAAATATCGAGGTTAGAAAATATCTGAGCTGATGCCCTATCTCACTTGGCTACATCAGATTTTTTTGAACTCAATCAAGGAGTTCTCATTGATATTCTTGAAAAGCCTAGTATTGAGACCCTATTGGTCAGCCAAATTGAGCATGAGTCAAGCTGGATTGATCCATTAATGGAGTATATTACTAAAATAACTCTGCTAACTGATTCAGTCGAAGTAAGGAGAATTAAAAAATAGGCCCCATAGTATGTTGTTCAAGACAATCAATTATATAAGAGGTCGTATTCACTCTCACTGCTTTGGTGCCTAAGGCCATCGGAGGTTGATTACACCCTTCGAGAATTTCATAAAGGAAACTAAGGTAATCATTTGGGGGGTAGATCTTTAGCTTATAAAATGATCTGACAAAGTTATTATGGGCCCACTATTCAAACAGATTTAGTCGATCTTGTTAATAAGTGTGATCGGTGTCAAAAATATGCCAACATTCAACATCAACCTACAGCTAAACTCACTACAAGAAAGCAGACCTTTAGTGAGGCAATTAGCGATGGCACATTTGCTGTCGATAATAACAATTTTTGCCGACCACCAATGGCGATCGAAAGAGAAGCTGTCACAAAAAAAATTATTAGAGATGGAGGAATTATATTAGTGATGGCATAATGCCATCGCTAATAAATGGTATTCACGATGGGTGGTATTAGCGACGGCTTTACGCATTGTTAATAACTAGTAATTTAATTTTTTTTATTTGAATGGCAAGCTTATTAGCGATGGAGGATTAACAGCCAATGCTAAAGCCATCCCTACTAACCCCTAAATTTCCCCACCATCGATCCCCCCCCAAGCCCCTTGATTTTTGCTAAAACTTATGTTTTTCCCCACCCCCTTCTCGCTTGGCTCCCCCATCGATGACTGATCGAACCTTCTCCCCTTTGTTTCCCCCTTACCCCCCACTAGCCCTCGATTTTCATCTCCCCCAATGGTGATCAACCGACCCCCCCTCTCCCCCTCTCTCGTTCCCCCGTGCCATGCCTCCACCCCACCCTTCACCATCCCTGCACCACCAGAGTCCCCACGCCGTCAGAGTCCATGTGCCGCCACCCCCCTTTCCAGATCCATTGCCTCCCTTGTTGGATCCATTGCCCTCCTCACCGGATCTGCTCTCCCCATACCAATGATGCTTGCCTTATCGGATCCGTCGCCCCCCTTATCGGACCGCCGCCCCCTTGCGGGTGATGCCCTCCTTACTAGATCCGCCACCCTCATTGCTAGATCCGCCACCCCCTTGTTGGATCCGCTGCCCTTGTTACCAAACCCACCGCCCCCCTTGTCGGATCCACCGCCCCCCTTACCGGTGCTGCCCCCCTTATCAGATTTGCTGCCCCCTTGTCGGATCGCCATCTCCATGTCGGATCATCATCCTCACATCAGATCGCCGTCCCTGCACCACCATTCCTGTGCCCATGGACTTGTTGTTTTGGTAAGTATCAACGACAGCGACGGTAGAGCTATTGCTAAAAATTCTTTTGCTTTAATATATTAATTAATTTTAATTAGATATTTATTTAATTAATTAACTAGGTATTAATTTAATTAATTAATTAGATATTTTATTTAACTATGATGAAGATTTTGGATGGTTGATTTTCAACTAATGATCCTTATTAGAACTAAGGATGCAAATGGGTCTGATCGGATCAGGTCATGAGTGACCCCAATTCAATCTGATTTCTTAATCGAATCTAAATATTGGATCCAAATCCAAGCCAATAGAAGATCGAATCGGATTGGATCCATGATCAAATTTCTTGAGCCAACAGGTCATTCGGGTCAGATCGGGTCCATAGATAACTCAGCTCCAATCCATGAAATATGGATTTAGTTTGGATCCAGATCTAGATCGGTTCGGGTCTGATCCATTAAAGTATCCTCGATCAAAATTAATATTCATATAACATAGAAATAAAGAGAGATGAGGGTTAGGTCAAGTTGGATCGAATCATTTATTTTAAGACCTAAATCAATCCAAAAGTCTACATGAATTAGGTCAAAATTTAGCAAATCCAGATCTAACCTAAAAAATGGAACAGATCTAATTTTAGAATCCAATCCAGATCTGTGGGTCCTTTAAAACAGTTCGGATCAGGTCTATGCAGATCGGATCAGGTCAGATCATGGGTCAACCTGACCAATTTGCAACCTTAATTAGAATAGATATTGCATCTTCTGAGTCTCTTTTTGCTCTTGTTTTGCTCTGCTTTTTATTCTTTTTTTTTACTCAAGTATTTTTTTTTAAATTTTATATTACATAGAACCATAGATCCATCTTTTGATTAATGTACATATTCTACAGCATCTAAATATTTATATATTTTTATATAAATAGAAGAATTATATACATTGGCCAATTGACTGTCCAGTTTAGATAGTTTAAAAATTATAATTAATTATATAGATAATTACAGTAATCAAACGATATGTTGAGGGTTCAAAAAAAATTTTAGATAGTATTTTTTTTTAGTTCTCCTCACACATCTTTAGTCATATAGGGAGAACTAACAAAAAATACTATCAAAATTTATTTCAACCCCTATTGCGTATCGTTTGATTACTGTAATTGACCTATAAAATTAATATAATTTCTAAATAGGATAGGACCTTCTATACCTATTAGTTGATAATAGGATGTATATATTATGTAAGCTATTTTAAGTGATTAAATAATTGGTAAGGATTTTACTTTATATTTATATATGCAGAATCCTCAGATAGTGTGCCATGGACTGAAGTTGAATGGATCGTCAAGTAGTCAACGGGATGATTTCTACTGAATATAAGAAAGGTGTCAAGTACTTTTGTGATTATACTTTTGAGAATATGGCACTCTTAATTCAAGGATGGACTCATTGTCCTTATAAGAGATGCATCAATAAAAAAATGCTTGATAGGGATGCAATAATTATCCATTTATATAGGAGTAGATTTATGCCAAACTATAAGCATTGGTACCTGCATGGGGAGATGTGGGAGACAATTATAAGGGTTAGAAGTCAGCAAGATAGAGAGACAGATAAAATGATAGATATGGTTATAAATGCAGTTGGTCCTGAATTTGACTGGGATATGAAGGACAATTCAGAAGCTGGCAGTGATGATTTCTATTGTATGCTAAGAGATGCTAATGAATCACTGTGATCGAAATGTGAAACATACTGTATTATCAACTGTGTCAGAGTTGTTGAACTTGAAGGCCGAGTTTAATATGACAGTCAATTATTATGATGGGATGATAGCAATAATAAAGAAGATGCAACTGAAAGATAAGAAGCTTATTGGGAGCTTCTATGCTTCAAAAAAAATGGTGAAATGATTAGACATGAGATATGAGAAGATAGATGCATGCCATAATGATTGTATGCTTTTCTACAATGAGGACCAACTGAAGAGCTCATGTGACATATGCGGTGAAAGTTGATTTAAGCTGAGGTAAGAGAGTAGAAATCAGAAGGATATATTACATAAGGTTCTTTGATACTTTTCCCTCACTCCTCAGATTTTGAGGCTTTACTTGTCTAAGAGCACTGTCGGGTAGATGAGATGGCACAAAGAAGAGATTCACAAGTACACCGATATGATGAGTCATCCGTCGGACAGTGAGGCATGGAAGAAATTTGATGCTTGCCATCCTTTATTTACTCAGGAATCACGTAATATCCGACTGGGTCTGTCTACGGATGGATTTACACCATTCAGTCATGCAATGGCTCCTTATTTATATTGGCCAATCTTTATTACTCTATTCAATCTACCGTCTCAGATATGTATGAAAGAATATAACATCTTTCTTATATTAGTCATTTCTGGACCATGACATCCTGGTAGAAGTATTGATGTATATCTAAAGCCTCTTATTGATGAGCTAAAATTCTTATGATCCGATGGCACACATACATTTGATGTATTGAAGAAGTAGAATTTTATAATGAAGACTGTATTGATGTGGATCATCAGTGATTTTTTTGCTTTTAGGATGCTGTTAGGATGGAGCATTCATAGGAAGCTAGCATATCCCTATTGCATGGAGAATACAAAACTATTTCAACTTGAGCATGATCATAAGCCCTACTGGTTTGATTGTCATCATCAATTTCTCCCTAAACATCATCCTTTTTAAAAGTAGTGGGACAGTTTTAGGAGGAATAAAATAGGGAAGGATAAGGCACCCATGCAACTCAATGGTATAGAAGTGTTTCAGAGGGTATCTCAAGTAGATGAAGTCCAATTTGGCATACTATTTGATAAGCAAAAATCTAGGAGGTTCAGTAGAACTCATAATTGGATAAAGCATAGCATCTTCTGAGAATTGTCATGGTGGTCCACCAATTTGATCCATCATAACCTTGACGTCATGCACATTGAGAAGAATATCTTCGATAATATTTTTTATACTATTATGGATGTCAAGGGTAAGATGAAGGACAATCCCAAGTTTTGAATGGATATGAAGAATATATGCAAGCATCCTCTATTAGAGTTGGTTGAGGTGTCTCTAAAAAAATTTTTGAAACTAAAAGTAACTTACACCTTAACAAGAAAGCAGTTGAAGGATGTATGTGAATGGTGCAAAAATCTTAAATTTTCAGATGGTTATGTAAGTAATCTAGCTTGGTACATCAATATCAAAGATTGCAAGTTGTATGGGCTAAAGAGCCATGACAACCATATATTCATTCAACGATTACTCCCATTGGCTTGGCATGATCTCCTTTCTAACCCTATATGGAGTTCTTTGATTAAGCTTAGTCTTTTTTTTAGAGATATTTGTTCTACCGAACCATCCACCGACTATATCTCCAGTCTTAAGGCTAGTAGTATAGAGAGTATATGCAAGTTGGAGAAGATATTCCCTCCTAGTTTCTTCGACTCCATGGAGCACCTTATAATTCATCTGATATATAAAGCTAGGGTCGAGAGACCAGTGCAATATAGGTAAATATATCTATTTGAAAGATACATACACAGTCTCAAAAAGAAAATAAAAAATAAGGTCAGAGTCGAAGATTCTATTGTGGAGGCTTACATAATTGAAAAAATTTTTAATTTCAGCCAACACTACTTTAACCCTAGTGTGCAAACAAAGCTGACTTAAGTGGGTCGAAATAATGATAGTAGTGAGGGATCAGAGGTCAAGATCTCAATATTTGCCTATCTCGCTCATGAATTTGGGCATGAGATTCATCGAGTATTAACTGATAGAAAGCTCCGACAGACAGAGACATGTTTTGCTGAACTGTATGGAGGTCGACTCATATATTGAGTAAGTATCCATCACAATCTCAACTCTTTAATCACTTATCATCTTGTACTTATCTTATGCATGTATAGATAATATGATGATATGCTGAGATGGGCAATCTAATAATAAGCGAAGAAAAAATTTTTACTTAGCACTCATAGAACTTTGCAAATTGATTCCATCAACTGATAAGCTACTATTATCATTTTATTTATTTTAGTTTTCTCTAATTTATTCTTTTTATAATATATAGGTCATGCAAAGGGGCGAATCCATATCTAAAAAGCTAAGACCATTAGGTTACAGGCCAACAAAGTATGTGACATATTATAATAGTTGTAACATAAATGGTTTCAAATTTTATACACTACAATATGGCCAACATAAGGGTACAATAAACAGCAGCGTGTGTATAAAGGGTAGCTAGTGGGCAAAGACGGAGAGTGACTACTATGGAATCCTCAAAGAAGTGATCAAATTAACCTACATTGGAGGTAATAGTGTCATTCTATTTAAGTGCCGATGGTTTAATATCGACAATTGTATGAAAGTTGATCCACGGTACGAGCTTATTGAAATCAAACATAGATTAAAAGTATATGTCAATAATCCCTTTGTGCTAGTTCAACAAGCTGTTCAAGTGTATTATACTCCTTTTCCATCAAGAGATAGAGGAAGGAAAGATTGATGGACTGTATGTAAGGTTAAGTCTCGAACTGTGCATTACGAGCTTGAAGAAGAAGAAGAAGAGCTCCATGTATCAGAATGCTTTTAGGAGGATGAAACATCTGGAGTTCATCAGTCTTTCATAGATGTAGAGTTGGATACTTCAGGTTTTCTCCTACGTGATGGCTAACATGAGGAGGTAGATCATTCTGAGTTTATTTTAAAGAATAATCCTATCCAAAAAGGGAAAGAAGAGAAAGAAGATGAAGAAGTGGAAGAAGAGAAAGAGGAGGAATCAGAAGAAGTATTTGAAGGGTACCACATATTTGAAGCGGAAGATGATTAGTCAACCCTAGGAAGGAAGAAGTCGACCCCAAAGACAAATGACCTTCTGATATCATTTTATTTATTACATTGCCTTGAATCATTTTAAATATTTATCTTGTATCATTTTAAATATTGCATTGCCACCCATAATTGTATAATTAATCCATGAATATATTTATTTTTATTTTTAGAGGTTATAGATCATGTCTTTCAGAGGTCGGAGCCGTCGCAGTTGAGGAGAAAACTCTCAAGGAGAGAGCTCTCATGTAGCCAGCTCGCATGGTTCTGTACCATACATACCATACGATAAACCCTAATACTTTAGATATTCTCTTTAATATTGTTTTGTCCCTTATTATCTAATATAATATTTTTTATGATGTCTTGATACTCTCAGGTTCGGACACTGTGGGGTCACCAGTGACCCCACAGTCATATGGAGCATTGTCCGACTCTCAGAGTTAGTGGTGTGATAGAGGACCTGCCCGACTCACGATACCTCCAGCTCGATCGGAGGATAGAGAACTCGTCCATATTCAAAATTGCTCGTAAGTACTATATCTTCATTGAATATGTTTAAAATTAAGTCATTTTAGAGTCTAATATTTATTGTTCAAAATGAATTTTACAGCATATTTAGAGAGCTTGGGGTGCCTCGTGTGGTTATCGGGATCATCTGACGATTGAGGCCGAAGGCAGTGAACGAGTTCTCTAGTTGGCCATTAGGGGCTCGTGATGCAGCTTGGGAGATGTTCTTGATAAGTCAAAGGTGTTTAATTTTTAAATTCGTAATAGATTTGTATTCTATTTATTAATACATACTTGCTTCTATTTGTAGGAGTACTATCGATTCGATACTTCTCAAGATAAGGAGGCTAGCTGTCAGATCTTCGAGGAGGTGGCCACACATGGGCTCCGAGATGGGCTATACAACTTTAGGCAGTCCACCATAGAGTACTCCAGTTTCAAGTCACCATCAAACTAGAAGCTTACACAGATCACTGGATGTGGACGAACATATGGGAGGCCCTCTGTGATCGATGGAGCATTGAGGAGTACTCTGATAGACGGCAGAGGGTACGATAGAATCGAACCATCCAACACGATCCGATCAAGCATACCGATAGCTCTGTTGGCACACATATTGTGGCCGATAGATTGATAAAAATTCTATACTTAAATTAATTTTATATTGAATTGATCATATATATATTTTAATTAATTAAATTTTATTATTTATTTATTGTAGCATGGTAGTTGGATCGTGCATCAGGGTAGCTGCAGATATGGGAGGCCACACACCAGTCTAGGAGGACTGGTGATTACTTAGATCCTAGATCTCGATAGATCACGATAACAACTTAAAATATTATTTATTAAGTTTTTATATATACTAATATATATGGACTAATAAATTTTTAAACTGTATAGATAAATTATGTGGAGTATCTTATATCGCGGCATGGTGAGGATCCACCCTCTTAGCTCCTCTTTGACCTTGAGGGATGGCTCAAGGCCATCGGAGGGGTGAATAGGAGTCGGGTCATAGGATTCAACCATAGTTTCGACCCTCCAGTAGTTCGATACTCTTCGACATCCTCTTCTCATGCTTCAACAACCCAGACGTGGGATGATGCACATATGGAAGAGGTCATGCAGAGGCTTTAGAGCTAGCAATCTCAAAGCTTCCAAGATGCCTTCTGCGATACAGTCATTGAGATTCTCCAATATCTGCATCTGCATGATCAACTGGGCTCATTATTATAGCCATCACAGTAGGTAAGTCTATTAATAATTTTTTTTACTTATTTTAAATTTTTATATTTAGAAGCTTCACATATTTAGGCTTGAATCCGAGAAGGAGACTTAGGAGGTAAAAATTTATTCTAACCATCTAAATGATGGGTCAGAGGTGTTTATAGCTTCATATCATTGAATGAAATGTGTAAAAATAATTTATTCAAAAATCAAAGTAGTATATTGAAATATACGTCTTTGTATCAAAATTATATGCTTTCATATCAAAACTTATTAATAATACTTTATTTTTCTTTATTACAAGATCCTGAAACATCCGGCTCTCACCACCAGCTGCTGGAGAGAATGTATAGGAGCAGGAGGATGATGAGGAGGGCAACGAGGAGGATCTCACATGATATATTTTTTTTTTGGTATGTATATAATTTTGATACTTATAAAGCATTATAAATTTATAAAATTATATAATTTATATTTTTAATATAATATAATTAATTTTATATTTATGATTATTATAAATAATTATTATTTTATTTATAATATATTTTAAAAAATATAATTACTTATTACTATGATTAAAATAGATTTTAAAAAATTTAATTATATATTTTTAAAATAAAAATAAAAAATTATTTGTGATGACATTAACGATGGAAAATACCATCGCTAATAGTTTTTGAAATTTTAATTATGAAAAAAAAATAAAAATAAAAATTATTAGCAATGATATTAGCAATGAAAAATATCATTGCTAATAGTTTTTATTAAGAAAAATTAAAATAAAAAAATATTAGCGATGGCTTTAATGTTGCTAATACCATCTCTAATTATCCATATTAGTGATGAGATTTTTATCATCACTAATAATGGTAATTAGCAATGATCTTATTTTCGATGAACTATTAGCGATAGGAGTCCGTCGCTAATAGTATTAGTGATGGAGAAAGGGGTATTAGTGACGGCATATAGCCATCGGTAATAACCTGCTTTCTTGTAGTGACTCATTTCTGTTACAATGCCATGGCCATTTGCTATATGGAGAATGGATATTCTGAGACCCTTCCTAATGATCACAGGATAGAAAATTTATTGTGGCAATTGATTATTTTACCAAATGGATGGAAGCTGAACCTCTAACACAAATCATCGAGAAAAAAATGTGAGATTTTGTGTGAAAATCAATTATTTGCTATTTTGATTTGCCTCAAGTTATAATCATTGATAATAGATGACAGTTTGATAATCAAAAGTTTAAAGAATTTTATTTTGAGCTCCACATAAATCATAGGTTTACTTTAGTTCGACATCCACAATCAAAGGAGAGGTTGAAGTCACTAATAAAACTATCCTTTCAGGCCTAAAGACAAGGCTCACTATTTTATCAAAAAAAAAAGATAAGACTCACTGAGACTAAAGGTCTCTGGGCAGAAAAACTTTATAATATTCTATGGGCATACAGAACTACATCTCGATGGCCAACTAAAGAAACACCTTTTAAACTCATTTTCGAAATAGAGACTGTAATACTAGTCAAGATCGGTCTTCCTATGATCAAAATAAAAAATTTTCATGAAGAAAGCAATTCAGATTGGTTGAGGAGTGATCTTAATTTACTTGAAGAAATTTGAGAAAAAGCTTAGATTCACATGGCAATTTATAAACAGAAAGTAGCCAGATATTACAACTCTCAAGTAAAGCATAAAATTTTTTATATGGGTGATTTAGTTCTCCGACGAGCTAAAGTTTCGAAACCACTTGAGCAAGAAAAACTCACTCCAAATTGGGAAGGACCTTATTGGATTACTGAGGTGATCCATCTAGAAGCTTACCAAATTAAAAATCTAGATGGTACGATCATTTTGAGAATATGAAATACTGAAAATCTCAGAATGTATTATCAATAGAATTTTTCAATAAAGTATTTAATTTTTGTCCTAATGAAGATAAAGTTCTGATTAAAAGTTTCATTGAAGAATTCTTCTTCATCCAAACTAGATCAGTAAAAATCGATCAAACGAGGATGAAAAGATTCAGACATCCAAACAAAGTCGGAAAAAGTCAAACCAAGGCTACCAAAATTCCAACCAAATTAGGACAAGAAGATGTGAGACATCCGATCTCCGAATTAGACCTCACAAGATAATAGTGAGACACTTGATCTTTGAATTAGACCTCACAAGATGATAGTGAGACATCCGATCTCTAGATTGGACTTTACAAGATGATGTGAGACATCTGATTTCCAAATTGGACCTCACAATATGACATAGGATACCCAATCTCCGAATTGGGCCTTAAATAAAAATCTAAAACACTTAATCTCCAGATCATGTTTCATAGGAATAGACTCAATTTGATGAAAAGGCATTCGGATCTATAAATCGGATTTTGCTACATCGATTTAAGGCAATTAGTAATGAAGACCACGAAAAGGCAGCATGGGTCACAAATCCATAGATAAAAGAACACGACTTGACGCTCCGAACTCATATAAAGGTGCTTTCAAAACATTTACAGTGAATTATGAGAAATTAATTTATCTCTAGTTAGTTGATCTGACTCAGTTCATTTCGATAACAAGCTTACTTATTCAAGTTAATCACATTGACTTCATTATCTGCTTGATTTGAGAATAGTTAATATTTGATTACTTACATAACCAAGGTTGGATTGCATATACTCATAATCATCTGATCAAAATCAAAAAATAACTGTCTACCATGAATGATATTTCTCGAAACATCAATACCCAGATCGGATCATCCAAGATCAGTATTAGTTAAAAAGTAACAAATATTGACATTGAAAAATTCATTTCATTGTTGTAAAAAGTATTTACAGAAGCCCATATCGGGCTAATACAAAAGTTTGGAAACAGAAAAAGATAAGATAATTCAGGCCTTGGCCTGGGAGTTATTTGCCAGAGGAGCTGAGGTAAGGTCTTTGTCGACTAATTTCTTTGGAGCAGCTTTAATGGTGGAAACCTCGATCGGACTGACTGGGACTTCGGTCGGAGAAACTTTAATGATAGGAGTGGGAGGTGAAGGGAAGAAAATAGTTTTCCTTTAGAATGCCCAGGTTACATCTAAAATTTTTTTCTAATGTTCTACTTGTTTAAGGATTAAATTCTTACCTAAATCGCAGTGAAACCAGGGATCAAATCTCAAATTATCTGATATAAATCTTCATAGAGGTCTGGATAGGCAAACCCTCTACTTCGTATGCACATCAGACGCTGCAGGAAAGCAGGATGAACTCCAATCCAATTGGCTTCGTAACTCAATCAATCGAGAGATGAGATCTGATGATGTGACACCTCACACCAGCAGGTGGGATGCCCAAGAAGGATCCATGCCCAAGGAGAGGAGGCAGCAACAAAGGGAGCGATGTAGAAGATGAAGGACCTCTCTCTTCACATGCCTGTCTCTCTCTCTTTTTCTCTTTTCTCAATTTGATTTGTTTGCTATTCTATTCTCTTCTATCATCCATAGATAGAGACCCTCTCTATTTATAGATGATTCTCATGATCCAATGAGAGGAGGACTCTTTATTCAAATCTGATTTGAATTGATCCAATACTCATGAAAGAAAGACTCCTATATGAGATATAATTGCTATCACTTATGATATCCACTTTGTATCCACTCCCACACCCACTAGGAATATCCCAAATAAGCATCAAACTAATTTTTGGTCATACTTCATAAGTGGGTATTCTCAGTGCAAGTAGGAATACTCATATCTCATCCAAAATAGGTTCGATTCGAATCCGATTCGAAGTCGGTTTGAAACAATGTCAAAAGACTGTCAATCCTAAACTCTTTAAGACTTTTGTACCAAGTCTAACTTAAATTTTAAATTTATTTAAGTCTAATTAATTTAAATTTGATCTGAAATTAATTAGTACTTAAATTTAATTTTTCATATCTTCCATGGAACATAGATAGAAATTGTTTATCCTCGGGATTAAACCTGAATCTCATGTGTAGTGCTAGCTAGACATAGTCAACTCTTCAATCCCGTTTAACTCATAACTCAATTCTCAATCAAGTTAGCTTATATGTTCAATCAAGTCAAGTACTTCTAGATTGGACATATAAACAAAAGTCAATTCCTTCCTACTTTGTCTGACTTGGGTGCGTGACTCCATAGATTCAAACACTAAGCCGGTAGCACAGGAATCAATATCTGTACTAATTGAGATACCATTTAGCAATAGTTTTCGATGTCCAAATAGGTCGAATTATCACAAAAGAATATTTCAGAATCCATACTCATGATTACCGCATAATTCATCCTTTTGACCGTGGATGCTCTAGGATGGACTCAGATTAACTGTCAACCAAGATTGCTTCATCCATATTGTATTTCAACCTTTCAAATCCATCTCAACGTCATACGATTAGTTTTAGGACACAATTCCCAACAACTTTCACTTGGACTAAAGCCAATCGGGGCAGTATCTTATACCCATCTTCCTTTTGAAGTCATCAAACTTTTTGATCTTGAGAGCTTTAGTGAAGGGTTCGACTAGGTTTTTCTTTCCGTTGATCTTTTGAAGCTCGACGTCACCTCGATTCACGATCTCTCGCACTAGACGATAGCGGCGCAGAACATGTTTAGTGCGATGGTGCGACTTAGGTTCTTTCACCTGAGCTATGGCACTGGAGCTGTCACAATACAGCAGGATAGGACCATCAATGGAAGGTACAATTCTCAGTTCGATAATAAACTTTCGCAACCACACCACCTCCTTTGCAGCATCCGATGCAACAATGTATTCCACTTCGCATACAGAATCAACCACAGTATGTTGCTTGAAATTTTTTTAGCAAACAACTCCTCCATTCAAGTAAATACGTAGTCTGACATGCTTCTGCTGTCATCACAATCTGATTGAAAATTGAGATCAGTATATCCCATAAGTTTCAGATCAGAGTCTCCATAGATAAGCCATTGGTCTTTAGTATTTCTCAAATACTTAAGAATTACTTTTGCAATCTTTCAATGCTTCTCATCCGGATCTGACTGGTACCTACTCACTACCCCTAGTGAATAGGCCACATCTGACCTCATACATGTCATAGCATATATGATAGATCCCACTACCGAAGCATATAGTATTCTACTCATGCACTCTCTCTCCTTAGGAGTTGTTGGATAATTTTTCTTGGAAAGAATAATTCTATGGCCTATCGAAAGATAGCCTTTCTTGAAATTATCCATATTGAATCGCTTCAACAAGGCGTCAATGTATGTGGATTGGGACAATTCAAGCAATCTTCTAGATCTATCCCTATAGATCTTCATCCTTAGGATGTAGGATGCTTCTCTCAAATCCTTCATGGAGAACTGTGATGATAACTATAGCTTCACACTCTATAAAGTTGGGATGTCATTTTCTAGTAATAGTATGTCATCCACATACAGCATAAAAAAATGACCATAGAATCGAAAGCCCATTTGTAGATGCAAGGCTCTTCTCCATTCCTAATGAAGCCATACATTTTGATCACTTTATTAAAATGCATGTTCCAACTCGATGCTTGCTTAAGTCCACAAATTGACCTTTTCAGCTTGCACACTTTCGATTCGTCTATGGATATAAACCCTTCAGGTTGTATCATATACACCTCTTCTTCCAGCTCTCCATTAAGAAAAGCGGTTTTGATATTCATCTGTCAGATCTCATAATCTAAGTATGCAGCGATAACAAGCATAATCCGGATGGACTTGAGCATTGCCACAGGAGAGAACATCTCGTCATAGTCAATACCATAATGTTGATGGTAACTCTTAGCAACTAGATGAGCTTTATAAGTCTCTACTTTCCCGTCCACTCCATTTTTTCTCTTGAAAATCTATTTACACCCTATGGGTTTTATCTCTTCAGGTGGATCAACTAGTGTCCAGACACTATTGATCTCCATGGACTCCATCTCGAACTTCATGGCCTCAAGCCATTTTTGGGAGCCGGGCCTTTGCATGGCTTCCATATAGGTGATCAGATCCTCATCGTTCTCATCAAGTTCAATAGGATCATCATCTCAGATTAGAAAATCGTAGTATATGTCTGGCTGATGCGGTACTCTATCGGATCTCCTTAATAGTACCTCTACTGACTCCAGATTCGATTCACCAATCGAACCCAATTCTGTATGTGTCGATCCTTCCACCTCATGAACTTCATCAAGTTCAATTTTACTTGCATTAGCTCCTTCACCAAGGAACTCTTTTTCCAAAAAGACTGTCCGACTGCTGACAAACACTTTTTGTTCTGCAGTGAGATAGAAGTGGTACCCTTTAATTTTCTTTGGGTACCCTACGAACAAGCATCTATCGGACTTCGATCTAAGCTTATCTATCTTTAAATGCTTGACATAAGCTGGATACCTCCAGATCTTAAGATGTGAGAGCACTGGCTTACGCTCAGTCCATATCTCATATGAAGTTTTATCGATAGACTTGCTAGGCACCTTATTCAAAATATAGCAGGCAGTCTCTAAAGCATATCCCCAAAAGGATATTAGCAGACTGAAAAAGTCCATCATGGATCAGATCATATCTAACAAAGTTCGATTCCTCCTCTCGGACACACCATTATGTTGTGATGTTCCAGAAGGGATCCATTATGAGAGAATCTCATTCTCTTCTTGATATGTCAGAAACTCACTGATGAGGTATTCATCTCCTCGATCTGACTGAAAGATCTTAATACTCTTTCCAGTTTATTTTTCTACTTTAGTACGAAATCATTTGAATATTTTAAATGATTCTGACTTATGCTTCATAAGATAGACATACCCATATCTTGATAGGTCATCTGTAAACATAATGAAGTAGTAGTATCCCTCTCTGACACTTATGTTCATAGGCCCACATACATCAGTATGTATTAGACCTAAGATATCACTGGCTCTTTCACCTTTTTCTTTAAAAGGTGACTTAGTCATTTTACCAAGTAGACAAGATTCATAGGTAGGCAATGATTCACAATCATCTATCTCAAGGACACATTCCTTGATCAACCTGTCAATCCTATTCTTGTTCACATGATCAAGCCTACAATGCCAAAGGTAGGATTCGCTGACATTATCTATTTTGGGGCGTTTACTAGGTGTGTACATTACACTAATAGGCCGTGATATTATGTACATACCATATTTTAATTGTCCACGCATAATTGTAGTATCATTCATAATAATATCACAAATATCATCCTTTATTATAAACTTGTAATCAAATTTGGCCAAAAGGTCTACAGAGATGACATTCATCATAATGGAGAGACAATAATGACAATCATCCAACATGACACTACCGGACTCGAAGACAAGCTACAAAATTTTCAAGACCAGAACTGGAACAAGACTTCCATCTCCAACGTTAAGGAACCGCTCGTCCTCTCTAAATTTTCTATTTACCTGTAGTCCCTGTAACGAATTGCATATATTAATAGGACTTTCAATATCCAATACCTGGTAGCAGTATCACAAACAGAAAAATTACAAGATGTTATCATATAAATACCTTGTGAAGCAATCACTTACCTCTTTCTCTTGTTCTAAGGCCTGTTTAGATCAAGGGTGGCTATATAAGCAGGACAATTCTTTTTCCAATGATCCAGCTTCTTACAGAAGAAGCACTCTGCCTGACTCTTGTCAACTTTTAATGGTTTGCTCTGCTTGGGATCGACGGCACGGAATTTTTGTACCTTTTTCTTCTTTCCTCTCCTAGAGGATCGATGCCCTGCAGATGAATCTCCCACTAAATTCATTGACTCCTTTTGGAGCTCGTGATCCTTCTCAAAATTCTGCAAAAACCCTAACAAACTATGGTAGTTTACTGCAGGCTTCGTCATTCTATAATGACTGAGAAAAGGTAGGTAGGATTTCGGTAGCGAATTGAGGATAGCATCCTTGCCTAACTATTCATGCAACGGAAAGCCAAGTTTGTTAAGACGTTCAATCTGCTCAATCATGTATAATACACAATCGGTGATTGAAGCTCCCTCTCGCATACGGGTATTGAACAATGCGCAGGAGGTTTTATGTCTCTCCGTATCCTCAGGGGTATCGAAGGACTCATTCAATATTTGAATCATCTTCTCAGACTGCGCATCCTCGAACTTACGACTAAGTTAATCGTTCATAGCTGCCCTCATCATGCAACGCATAGTCGTGTGATCATTGAGCCACTTAAGTGTCTCTCGTAGCACGAGGAGCATTGGCTACAGATTCTTTAGGTGTCTGTTCCGTAAGGACATATAAATCCTCTCGTGCTCCAACATGATCTTCAACTTTTGATACCAGCTATCGAAGTTGGATCCGATGAGCTTGTCACTGTCCAACAGTGAACGGAGGGATAGTGTGTTGGCCATAATCGAAAGAAAAAAATATTAGCCTATTGGTATATGAATTATTTTTTTAATTCTAAAGATATAGACTTTAGTCTAAAGATCCTTCCATTATTTTTTGCGAATTGGTAGCCTCTACCTCCAACTCGAGAAATTACATTAATTTCTTCGCGGGTACTAGAATCCACGCGGACTGCATTCGAATCCGAATGTGGCTCGACCAACCCTAGTGCATCCATGGGTAAGTTCATAACCAATTGTTTCTCCAAACAACTTCTAGCATTGGATTTTGCCCTAGACTTTCCTTCAGCAAGCATGTAGTGCCTCCACTGAAAATTCTGGTTAGGTCCATCCATTAACATGACATATCAAGTACATCCAACAAACAGATATCCAGATCCGAGTGTGGCTCGATCAATCTGAGCATTGATCTAAAGGTACATCATGATGGTCATATGATGAATGATAATTTCAATACGTAATAGACACCAGGTGTGTGGCGCCTACAATACCTATTTAGAATATTGGACTCATTATCACATACCTCAATAGGAGGCAATGACCAAGTTATCTCATAACTTTATCACTTTATGGACCTAATAATTTAGAAGATTTGATTTCATTGATCTGAGAATAAGAGAAGAAGTCAACCTGCAAGCTGCAAATCCTTCCACTGACTTCACCAAGTCATATAAAGGATTAAACATAAGCTGGTCTAAAGATACCTAAATCAGTCATACTGATTCATCTTAATGGCGTGGGTCTGTACGAATCGATTAGTGACCTAATCAAAATATAATCTACCATGTTGGCCAGATAAGTGAGATCAGCGGGAGGGATCTGCCCTTAACCTACCGTAGACGCATCTAGGTGAATAGCTCCCAATTAAAAACCACTTGATCGAATCTGTCAAATTTACCTTAGACACCAGCTGGTTAATTAGTTTCGATTCGGCACACCAAAAGATTTGGGCTCAACCACGGAGCCATGATCATGATCCATTTATTAGGGTCAAACATATGGACTTGATTAAATTTCAACTATTGAGATTGATTTAAAGAAATACTGATCTAATCTAATTTAACACTTGATTAGACTTAATCAATTTCTCTACTTGGTCCATATATATTCCTAATCCTAAGTTTAACCCATTAAAAGGACCTGATTCATGCTAACCCTTTGCTCATCATATTATATGATGTCTTAATAATTTTCAATTCTCAATTCTAGATCATTCAAACTTAATTCAAAATTAAGTGTGTGAAATGTGTGTTTCGATTTGTAGAACTATTCTACAAGGGTTTTAAGTGAAGCATACTATATGTTTCAACATATAAAAATAAATTTTTATAATATATTTAATAATTAAACATACATAGGTATGATCTAAACTTCATTCATATATCTCATGTATCATAACAACTTTTAGATCAATACCAATTACATCATATGTAACATGTAATTCAGATCTAAAATAATTTTATATCTGAATTTTATCCTATTATAATGAATCATAAATCACTTTAGATCTAATCTAAATATATTTATGATTAAAATAATACATAAAAGTCTGTTCATTTTTTTTCTTCATAAAACTGGATCACAACGACACCCCTACACGTCATAAGAGAACCCATTGAATAGGCAAAAGAGAGATTAATCTCTTCAATTTCTTATGATCGGATGGTTTGGTGATCTCATCAATCTGAGTACTAGGCTACTAAGATCTGAAATCTAATTTCATATATAATTATATCAATATGCAATTATTGATCAAACTATTTTATGTCATGAACATATCCTTGATCTCATCAATTATGTTCTTCATCTAATCCAATTAGATTTGATGTATCATATACATCATATCAAATCTAAAATTTATCTTATACTGATTATAAAATATCAATTTTAGATTTGATATCAAATAGAAAAATAATTAGATACAAATATGAATGTATAAGGAATTAATTTCTGGTAAATTCTATTTTTACACAGTGCTAAATTATGATAGGATTCAGATCTAAATATCCATCGAAACAGATCCAATTTAAATCTAAAATAATCCTCACTTCATAAAGAAAATAAAAAAATTAAAATTTTATTAAAATAGATTTAAAATAAATTTTTAATTCATATTATTTTTTATTAAAAATTCAGCAACAGCAGAATTCTGTTATAACAGATTTATAACTACCTCAATCAATCATTGATTAGGCACCTCTAATCCAATGAAAATTAAATTAGAAATTTTATATAAATATATTTAAATGAGATTTATATCACACAAAAAATCTCAATTATATCTCATATAAATAATCATAAAAAATTTTATTTTACATGCATATATTTCAGACCTGCTCTAATACCAGTTGAAGGAAAGGAAACAGTTTTCCTCCATAATGCCCAAGTTGCATCTAAAATTTTTTTCTAATATTCTACTTATTTACAGATCAAATCCTTATTTGAACCATAGTGGAATCAGGGATCAAATCTCAAATTATCTGATATAAACCTTCACGGAGGCCTGGATATACAGACCCTCTACTTCGCATGTGAAGGAACCAGATCTAGGGTTTCAGGGTTAGATCTTGAAATTTTTTCAAGATCAGGCAGTGGAAGACTAAAATAAATCAAAATTTATTTTCTAAAATTAGAGAATTCTTAGATCTAAGATCCTATTACATGATTATTACATAGCATTAAATCAGAAATTAAAATATATAGAGCATGAGCTACATGTTGATCATATCAACATGTTTCTATACTATATCTAATGTATGTATTAAACAATAGATCAGATCTATTACCTTGCAAGTTAGACATTCTAACCTTGCTGATCTGGGCTTGAGGATGATGTTGCAAACTGCACACGTATCCGGTCTCTAGGAGTCATCTACACGAGCCCATGAATCTCAATCAGAAGTCTTGCTTCAGAAAATCAGCACAGTATGCTAGTACTACACTGATCCTTCTTCGATGGTTGATCATGTACCTCCTTCTTCTTGATTTGGGCTCTTCCAAAGATGAGAAGTAGGAGGAGGAGTTTTAGATCTGAGATGCTCTCAGAAAACTCAAGATGGAGGAAGGAAAGAGATGAAACTAACAACCCTAAAAGAAAACCCTCTTCTTCTTCTCTTTACTCTCTCCTAGACACTATGTCTTGTGTCTATTATATCTTCACAACCCAAAGGTCTTTCTCTTTGATTTTGGATGCCCCAAAGGTATCTCAAATCTCTATATTTTTCAAAATTTTTATGAAGAAACTCATTTTATAGAGAAAGATATGATAGAGTTCTTGTCTAGGTCAAATACCTAATCAAGGCTTATCCAAACATGGCAAGATAAGGGGTGCCCAACTCATGGGTGCCTCCTCCTTATTTTTGTGCCTGGAACACCAGCAAAGGATGCACAATGTGTGCCCTAAAAGCCACAAAAATTTTAAAAAAAATCTAGATAAATTCAGTGTAAAAAAGAAAGAGTTTTAGATTTTTAAAACTCTATCTCATAGAATATGAAATCCAAACTTATTCCTACTTTGATTTGATCCACAACCACTTTTCATGTATGAAAGAAGAGAGAAAACCTTTTGGATGTAGGAAAGACCTGGGAGAGGGCTTTTGTCACACAAAATAAGAGGGAATTGACGTGGAATAAGAGAGAGGGTGTGGGGGGGGCTTATGTGGCGCAAGGTGGAATCCTAGTCTTACTAGGATTCTATCTTATGACTTGTTTTAATTTGATTTCTCAAACTAAATCAAACCAAAATTATATCAACCCAATTAAAATAGGTCTTAACCCAATTAAGAATCTAATTTAATCAGATTAAATTAGATTTAAATTAAATTTAATTTTTTAATCAAATTAGAAATTAGGTTGACCCAAGTCCTAATTGAACTAGGACTAGTTTTTTCTTTGCACTTGGCTTATCCAATAAACCAATTGGACTTGATCCAATCAAACCCAAACCAAATCTAATTAAATCATATTCAATTAGATTTAATCTCAGCCCATTGGCTTAATCAAATTAAGCTAATTAGCAATCGAATTGCTAATCGATCCTCCTGCAACACTTGCACTAGGTTAAATGTCAATCGTATTGATCATTTAATCCTAGAATAATTTTTAATCGTTGATCAACCATCCGATCGGATCATGAACTCTAATGTGTGTGACCTCATAGGTTCAAACCTAAGCCAATAGCATAGAAATAAATTTTTGTATCAATCAAAATGACTATCTAGCAATGGTACCCGACGATCGGATAGGTCAAATATGTAGAACAATATCCTTAAAACCCATGTGGATATAGTTTTCATATAATTCATCTCCTTGATCAAAATGATCATAGGACACCTCAGAGTTCAACTGTCAACTCTGATCAGGTTGTCCACATTGTATTTCAAAATATCAAATCCATCTAATGGATTACCTTGGCCAAGGTTTTGCTAAATTGAAATACAGTGACTCATTCTTCTCCAACTCTTGGAGTAGTCAATCCCATCTCGATCACACTCTGACTTCGCAAGTACTTGACTATGCCTAGAAACCTTCCATCACTGAATTAAAAATTCAGTTAGTCCAGTACCAAAGCACAGTGAGTTGCTTGCAAGTCACTGAGGTGATCTCAGGTCTAAGGGACACTTATACCTATATTCCATCAGAGTCATTCTCGACAGTAGAATACTCTGGAGTTGATCACGTTCAATGATGATATACCCTTACATCTCACCTATATGCTATATCAGTGTCTCCACACTCCTCGATTAAGAGGACAGCCAACCCATATGGCCTACAGCGATCTACGCTCGATAGAAGCTGTCGTCCTTATTAACAGCCTATCATTTGATCGTGAACAGTTTTAAGGACTAATCGAAAATTCTCTCTTTATCGAACTTAAATAGTCCTAAGGACTTCATCATAACAACAAAGTTCATTAAAAGATGAAAGTTTATGATGAAAATATCAAAAATATAATTTATTTATTAACAAATCAATTACAATACTTGGTTGCTCAACCATCAACAGCTTGACAATTGACTTTTGGGATATATTTTTCAACAACTCTCACTTGTCCTAAAGCCACTCCGCATAGTATCTAATACCCATCTTCGACTTATGATTGTTGAACTCCTTTATCGCTAGGGCTTTAGTGAAGGGGTCAGTCATGTTCTCCTTTTCATCAATTTTTTGAAGATCGATGTCACCTCAATCCACGATTTCTCAGACCAAGTAGAAGCGGCGCAAAATATGCTTTGTCCGTTGGTGTGCTTTGGGTTCCTTCGCCTGAGCTATGGCACCAGTGCTGTCGCAATAGAGAAGGATCGAACCATCGAGGGAGGGTGCTACTCCGAGCTCGATGATGAATTTTCTCAGCCACACAGCTTTCTTCGCGGTATCCGATGCTGCGATGTACTCTGCCTCACAAACAGAGTCTGCCACAGTATGCTGCTTGAAACTCTTCCAGCAGATAGCTCCATCATTCAAAGTAAAGATATAACCCGACACGCTTCTGCTGTCATCATGATTAGATTGAAAGCTGGAGTCTGTGAACCCCACAAATTTCAGATCTGACTCGCCATAAACGAACCATTGGTCTTTAGTATTTTTCAAATACTTAAGGATGGCTTTAACCACTTTTCAGTGGTTTTCTCCAGGATCAGATTGGTATCTACTCACTACTCCTAGTGAGTATGCTACATCTGGTCTTGTACATATCATGGCTTACATGATAGATCCCATGATCGAAGCATATGGGACTCTACTTATACGCTCTCTCTCTTCAGGAGTTGTCAGACAATCCTTCTTAGAGAAAAAAATTTCATGGCCTATCGGTAGATAGCCCATCTTAAAATTCTCCATGCTGAACCTCTTCAGCACAGTGTCTATGTATGTAGACTGGGATAACCCAAGCATCTTTTTAACTCTATCCCTATAGATCTTCATCCCTAGGATGTAGGATGCTTCACCCAAGTCCTTCATGGAGAACTGCGATGACAATCAAATTTTTATTTTCTGTAGTGCGGGGATGTCATTTTCGATTAAGAGAATGTCATCCATGTACAAGACAAGGAATACGACAACTGGACCATTTGCCCATTTATAGATATAGGGCTCTTCTCCATTCTTAACGAAGCCATACATTTTGATCACCTTATCAAAATGCATGTTTTAACTTCGAGAAGCTTGCTTCGATCCATAAATGGATCTCTGAAGCTTGCACACCTTGGACTCATTTATGGATGTAAACTCCTCAGGTTGTATCATATACACCTCTTCGGTCAGCTCTCCATTCAGAAAAGTTGTCTTTACATCCATTTGCCAGATCTCATAATCCAGATGGGCAGCTATTGCAAGCATTATCCGAATAAATTTGAGCATTGCCATAGGAAAAATATCTCATCATGTCAATACCATAACGTTGACGATACCCCTTGGCAACCAGACGGGCTTTATAGGTCTCCACCTTTCCGTCTACGCCACTCTTCTTTTTGAAGACCCATTTACACCCAATGGGTTTAACCCCTTCAAGTGGGTCAACCAATGTCCATACATCGTTGACCTTCATGGACTCCATTTCGGATTTCATGGTTTCAAGTTATTTCTCAGAATCAGGTCTCTGCATTGCATCCATATAGGTGATCGAATCCTCATCGTTCTCATCGAGTTCGATGGGATCACCGTTTTGGATCAAGAAATCGTAGTATCTGTCTGGCTGATGCGATACTCTATCGGATCACCTTAATGGTGCAGGTACATTGGGTTCCGAATCTGATCTAATCAAATCTGACTCAAGTTCAGCTATTGATGTCGGTCCTTCTACCTGTTGAACTTCATCAAGTTCAATCTTAGAGATAGTGGTTCCTTCACAAAGGAACTCCTTTTCTAAAAAGATTGCCTTAAGGCTGACGAACACTTTTTATTCATTAACATGGTAGAAAAAATATCCTTTGATCTCTTTGGGATACTCGATGAATGTGCATTTGTCAGACCTAGGTCCAAGTTTATCTGTGACTAATCATTTGACATAGACCGGACACCTCCAGACCCTAAGGTGTGAAAGTGCTGGCTTATGCCCTATCCATATCTCATATAGAGTCTTAATTACAGATTTACTTAGAACTCTATTTAACAGATAACAAATCGATTTGAGTGCATATCTCCAGAAGGATATTGGCAAGCTGGCAAAACCTATCATGGATCGGATCATGTCTAACAGAGTCTGATTTCTCCTTTCAGACACACCATTATGCTGTGGTGTTCCTGGAGGAGTCCATTGGGAGAGAATCTCATTCTCTCCTAGATATGTGAGAAACTCACTAGAAAGATATTCTCCTCCTCGATCAGATCAAAGAGTTTTAATGCTCTTCCCAGTTTGTTTTTCTACTTCACTTCATAATCGTTTGAATATTTCAAATGAATCCGACTTATGTTTCATCAAATAGATATATCCATATCTGGATAGATCATCCGTGAAAGTTATGAAGTAGAAATATTCACCTCTAGCACTTGTGCTCATGGGCCCACATACATCAGTATGTACTAGGCCCAAGAGCTCAGTAGCTCTCTCACCTTTTTCAGTAAAAGGTGACTTGGTTATTTTACCAAGAAGACATGACTCACAAATTGAAAGTGATTCACAATCACTGACTTCGAAGATTCTCTCTTGAGTCAACCTGTTTATTCTTTTCTTATTTATATGACCTAGCCTATAGTGCCATAAGTAGATATCTGACACACACTATCTAATCTAGGATGCTTGCCAGTAGAATAGACTCTTATCGGGCTTGATCTTTCTAGTCTGGCCTTGTACTGATGTCCTAGCCTGAACTTGCACCTTGTTCACTTTCTTCTTCTTATTCTTCTTCCCTTTCTAAAGGGTCGAGAACTAGAAGACAAATCTCCCACTAAGTTCACCGACTCCTTGTGGAGTTGGTGATCCTTCTCAAAGTTCTGAAGCAACCCCAATAACCCATGGTAGTTCACTTCAGGCTTTGTCATTCTATAATGAGTGAGGAATGAGAGATAAGACTTGGGCAGTGAGTTTAGTATTGCATCTTTGCTAAGCTGCTCATGCAAGAAAAAATCAAGCTTGCTCAATCGTTCCATCAGCTCGATCATGTACAATACATGATCAGTAACAGAGACACCATCCCGCATTTTGGTGTTGAAGATGACACAACTAGTCTTGTGCCTCTCCACATCATTGGGTGTGCCAAAGGCATCCTCCAACACTTGAAGCATGTCCTTTGGCTGAGCCGTCTCGAATCTGCGACTGAACTCGTCGCTTATGGCAGCCAGTATGATACAGCGCACTGTGGTCTGGTCACTGAGCCACTTCTAGTAAGTGTCTTTGACTGTTCCACGTGCATTGGCAGCTGGCTCCTCAGGTGCAGGATCCATTATCACATATAGGATCCGTTCATGCTCCAGGACTATCTTCAACTTTCGGTACTAGCTACCGAAGTTGGATCCCACCAACTTATCATTTCCAATAATGATCAGAGCGATAGGGAAGTGGCCATATCTGCTCAAAAGAAAATCATAATCTAATTAATAATTGATTCATTAAACCTAAAGATTTGAACTTTAATCAAAAGGTTTCTCTCACTATTTTATTCGAATTGGTAGCCTCTACCTTCAATTCGAGAAATTATCCTAATTTCTTAGTGGGTACTAGAATCCACTTAGACTGCACACAAGCCCAACTTTCGTTGGCCAACCCATGTACATCTAAGGGTAGGTTTATAACCAATTATTTCTCTAAATAATTTTTAGTAATTTTAATTTTGCCCCAGAAACCTAATCAGTAGGCTTTGGCCTCCATTGTAAGGATCCGATTAGGTCTAACCATTAACATGACCATACTTGGTGCATCTAACCAATGAATGATTAAGTCTAACTTTGGTTGGCTCACCTAACCATCATTAGAGAGACACTTTCAAGTCATCATATGATGAGTGATAATTTCATTAGTCAACAAGCACCAGGTCTTTAGGTCTGCAATGATTATTGAGTTAATGGACTTATTATCAAACACCTTAATGGGAGGCTATGACTCAGTTATCTCTATAACTTTATCATTTTAAGGACCTAATAATTTTAAAAGATTTAAATGATTTAGAGGATGAGGTCAGATGAACCAGCTTATCATGATCCTCCCACTGGCTTCACTAAGTCAGCTTAAGGGAGACCATTAAAAGGGTTGGTCTATGAGCACCTAAATCAGTCACACTGATTTACCTAGCTGACATGGGTCAGCTCGAATAGTCAAGTGATCCGATCAAAATATAATTTCACCAAGAGGCCAGATAAGTTCGATCAGTGGGAGGGTCGGCCAAAGCTTGCCTTAGACACCATCTGGTTTAATTAGTTTTGATTAGATCAACCTAACAGTTCGTGCTAGACTGCTTAGCCAAGAATCAAGTCTATTTGGTTCTCGTTAAAGACATGGACTTGACCAACTACAACTATTGTAATTGATCTAGAGAATCCTTGACCTAATCTAAGACAACAATTGATTAGATTTAGTCAATTCTCTAATTAAGTCCATCTTTAATCTAACCATAGGTCTAACCCAATTAATGGACCTAATTTCTACTAACCCATTAACCTAATGTGTTATGGTTTGGGTCTTAGGTTCTTTAATTCACAATCCTAGAATCTAATCAAACAACTTCTTAATTCTTAATTAAGTTTTGGGTTGAGGGTTGGGTTCGGCTTTTCGAAAATAATTTTTATATTTGTAAAATAATTTTACAGTATGGTTCTACCAACCATATTGCATGTTTGATTCATAATTAAGATGCAAGTGAAATAAACATGAAACTACTTTAGATTTAATCTAAACAGGTTCATGTAATTGAAATAATTTCAACTTTAAATAATTTCTTTGCATAAAAATTATTAACAAAGAGATTTTATTTTAGATTTAAATATTTTTTAAATCTAATAAATTATAAATTTAATCTAGATCATATCTAATAAATTTATGATTAAAGATAGATCTACACGAACTAGGATAACCTTTGCACTGTAAGGGATAAACCTTATAGTAGGACAACCTTGCAGTTCGTGATTGATCTAAAATTTTAATTTTAGATTTAATAATCAGATTATAAATTAGATCTAATCTAAAAAATAATTTAAGCATATATAAATAATCATATAATAAACAACCTGGACTCTGATATCAATTGAAGGAACCAAATTTATGGTTTCAGGGTTAGATCTTAAAACTTTTTCAAGATCAGACAACGGAAGACTAAAATAAATCAAAATTTATTTTCTAAAATCAGAGAATCTCTAGATCTAAGATTCTATTACATGATTATTACATAGCATTAAATCAAAAATTAAAATATATAGAGCATGAGCTACATGTTGATCATATCAACATGTTTCTATACTACATCTAATGTATGTATTAAATAATAGATCAAATCTATTACCTTGTAAGTTAGACGTTCTAACCTTACTGATCCACGCTTGAGGATGATATTGCAAACCACATATGCATCCGATCTCTAGGAGTCATCCACACGAGCTCATGAATCTCGACCAGAAGTCCTGCTTCAGGAAATCAGCACAGTATGCTAGTACTGCGCTGATCCTTCTTCGATGGTTGATCAGGTACCTCTTTTTTCTTGATTTGGGCTCTTCCAAAGATGAAAAGTAGGAGGAGGAGTTTTATATCTAAGACACTCTCAGAAAACTCAAGATGGAAGAAGGGAAGAGATGAAACTAACAACCCTAGAAGAAGACCCTCTTCTTCTTCTCTTTACTCTCTCCTAGACATCCTGTCTTGTGTCTATTATATCTCCACGATCCAAAGGTCTTTCTCTCTAATTTTTTGATGCCCCAAAGGTCTCCCAAATCTCTATATTCTTCAAAACTTTCATCAATAAATTTATTTTATAGAGAGAGATATGATAGAGTCCTTGTCTAGGTCAAATACCTAGTCAAGGCTTATCCAAACAAGGCAAGATAAGAGGCACCGAACTCTTGGGTGCCTCCTCCTTATTTTCATGCATGGACCACCAGAAAAGGGTACAAAATATGTACCCTAAAAGCCAAAAAAATCTCAAAAAAAATCTAGATAAATTCGGTACAAAAAGGAAAGAGTTTTGGATTTCTAAAACTCTATCTCATAGAATTTGAAATCCAAACTTATTCCTACTTTGATTTGATCCACAACCACTTTCCATGTATGAAAGAAGAGAGAAAACCTTTTGGACATATAAAAGACCTGAGAGAGGGCTTTTGTTGTACAAAATAAGAGAGAATTGGCATGGAATAAGAGAGAGAGCGTGGGGGGGCCTTATGTGGTGTAAGGTGGAATCCTAGTCTTACTAGGATTCTATCTTATGACTTGTTTTAATTTGGTTTCTCAAACCAAATCAAACCAAAATTAGATCAACCTAATTAAAATAGATCTTAACCTAATTAAGAATCTAATTTAAATAGATTAAATTAGATTTAAATCTGATTTAATTTTTTAATTAAATTAGAAATTAAGTTGACCCAAGTCCTAATTGAACTAGGACTAGTTTTTTTCTTGCACTTGGCTTATCCAATAAACCAATTGAACTTGATCCAATCAAGCCCAAACTAAATCTAATTCAATTATATTCAATTATACTTAATCTCAATCCATTGGCTTAATCAAATTAAGTCAATTAACAATCGAATTGCTAATTGATCCTCCTACAACACTTGCACTAGGTTAAATGTCAATCGTATTGATCATTTAACCCTAGAATGATTCTTAATCATTGATCAACCATCCGATCGAATCATGAACTCTAATGTGTGTGATCTCATAGGTCTAAACCTAAGTCGATAGCATAAAAATAAATTTTTATACCAATCGAAGTGACCATCTAGCAATGGTACCCGACGATCGGATAGGTCGAATGTGTAGAACAACATCCTTAGAACCCATGCGGATATTGTTTTCATATAATTCATCTCCTTGACCAAAATGATCATAGAACACCTCAGAGTTCAACTGTCAACTCTGATCAGGTTGTCCACATTGTATTTCAAAATATCAAATCCATCTGATGGATTATCCTGACCAAAATTTTGCTAAATTGAAATACAGTGACTTATTCTTCTCCAACTCTTAGAGTGATCAATCCCATCTCGATCACACTCTGACTTTGCAAGTACTTGACTATGCCCAAAAGCCTTCTGTCACTGAATTAGAAATTCAGTTAGTCCAGTACCAAAGTACAATGAGCTACTTGCAAGTCACTGAGGTGATCTCAGGTCTAAGAGACACTTATACCTATATCCCATTAGAGTCATTCTTGACAGCAGAATGCTCTGGAGTTGATCACGTTCAATGATGATGTACCCTTACATCTCACCTGTATGCCATACTAGTGTCTCCACACTCTTTGGTTAAGAAGACAACCAACCCATATGGCCTACAGCGACCTATGCTTGATAGAAGCTATCGTCCTTATTAACAGCCTATCATTTGGTCGTGAACAGTTTTAAGGACTAATCGATAAATCTTCTTTTTATCGAACTTAAATAGTCCTAAGGACTTCATCATAACAACGGAGTTCATTAGAAGATGAAAGCTTATGATGAAAATATCAAAAATATTTTATTTATTAATAAATCAATTACAATACTTGGTTGCTCAACCATCAACAGCTTGACGATTGACTTTTGGGACATATTTTCCTACAGCATGCACGTCAGATACCGCAGGAAGGCAGGATGAACTCCAATCCAATTGGCTTCACAACTCAATCAATCGAAGGATGAGATCTGATGATGTGATACCTCACACCAGCAGGTGGGATGCCCAAGAAGGATCCACGCCCAAGGAGAGGAGGCGACAACAAAGGGAGAGATGTAGAAGATGAAGGATCTCTCTCTTCACACGTCTATCTCTCTCTCCTTTTCTCTTCTCTCAATTTGATTTGTTTGCTATTCTATTCTCTTTTATCATCCATAGATAGAGATCCTCTCTATTGATAGATGATTCTCATGATCCAATGAGAGGAGGACTCTTTAGTCAAATCTGATTTGAATTGGTCCAATGCTCATAAAAGAAGGACTCCTATATGAGATATAATTACCATCACTTATAATATCCACTTTATACCCACTCCTACACCCACTTGGGATGCCCCAAATAAGCACCAAACTAATTTTTGGTCGTGCTTCATGAGTGGGTATTTCCAATGCAAGTAGGAATACTCATATCTCATCCAAAATAGGTTCGATTCGAATCTGATTCGAAGCCGGTTCGAAATAATTTTGAAGGACTGTCAATCCTCAACTCTTTAAGACTTTTATATCAAGTTTAACTTAGATTTTGGACCTATTTAAGTCTAATTAATTTAGATCTAATCTGAAATTAATTAGTACTTAAATCTAATCTTTTATATATTCCATAGATCATAGATAGAAATTGTTCATCCATGGGATTGAACCTGAAACTCATATGTAGTGCTAACTAGACATAGTCAACTCTTCAATCCTGTTTGACCCATAACTCAATTCTCAATCAACTTAGCTTATATGTTTACTCAAGTCAAGTACTTCTAGATTGGATATATAATCATAGGTCAATTCCTTCCTATTTTGTCTGACTTGTGTGCATGACTCCATAGGTTCAAACACTAAATCGATAGCACAGGAATCAATTTCTACACTAATCGAGATACCATCTAGCAATGATTTTCAATATCCAAATAGGTCGAATTATCGCAAAAAAATATTTCAGAACTCATACTCATGGTTACCGCATAATTCATCCTTTTGATCCTGGATGCTCTAGGATGGTCTCAAGTTAACTGTCAACTGAGATTGCTTCATCCATATTATATTTCAACCTTTCAAATTCATCTCATAGATTATCCTAGCCAAGATTTTACTAAATTAAAATACAGCGATACATCAACTCCAATAATCTGGAGGGGTCAATCCCATCTTGATCCACACACAAACTTCGCAAGTACTTGACTGTACCCAATAGCCTTCCATCACTGTATTAAAAATCCAAGTAGTTTGGCACCAAAGCACAGTGAGTTGCTTGCAAGTCACTATAGTGATCTCAGATCTGAAGGATATTTATATCCATGTGTTTCATGAGCAGCTCTTGACAGCAGAATGCTCAGCAGGTGAGTCACTTGTTCAGTGACAATGTATCCTTACATCTCACCTGTATGCCATACCAGTGTCACCACACTCCTTGATTAAGAGGACAACCAACCCATATAGCACACAACGACCTTCACTCGATAAACATCATCATCCCGTAATGACGTATCATTTGGTCACAAACTTGTTTAAGAACTATACGATAAATTCTCTCTTTATCGTACACTAGCATAGTTCTAGGGACTTCATCATAATACAAGAGTTTAAGGAAGATGTCACTTTATGATGAAAAATATCAAAATAACTATTATTCAATAATCAATAATTCATATATAAAGATGAACTCAATCATCACACCATTGATTTTAGGACACAATTTCCAACAGGAGAAAGCTCAGCAGTTATCCTAAAAGTCACTTCAACTATTGCTTCTAGAGCTGCTTCCATTGTGACCTTCCTAAGGTCAGGATTGGGAAAGAGCTTGATAATTAAACTCCTGTAGCTCAAAAAGCCATAATCAAAAGCTCCTTCTGAGGCCTCCATAACCTCATTCTGAAAAGTGTCAGAATTCTTATAGTCTTCAATAATCCTTGACATCCGCTCTTTGTCTTTATCAAGTTGTCTCCGATATGAGACAAGAGCTTCATCATGCTTTTCAATCACTTGTTCGGCCTCCTACAACTTGGCCTCCAACTTTGAGATTTTTTTAGTCTATTTTGTAGCTCATCATCTTTATCATTCATCTGGCATTGGTTATCCAGAAACTTCTTATTTTTCTCCTTCAAGGAGTCCATTTTTTCTTGGACCTACTTCTTTAGCCCTTTTATTAGCTCACTTTCTTTGGCAACTTTCTTCTCCGCTGCCTTCTTAGCCTTCTCGATCGCTTTTTTGGCCTCTTTCTCAGCTTTGAGTCCCTCCTCCAAGAACTTCTTACTTTTACAGAACTATGTCAAGTGTTCATTGAGCAACTTGAAATACAAGGCCGACTACAAAAAGAAAGATATAGTCAGGTCGGCAAACTGTCGATGTTAAAAAAAAAAGAAAGAAGAGAATGAAGACTCACATCCATGATACTGTTGAATCCGTAGTTTATTATTTGCTCTCGGAAAAGATCCCTCCTCCTAGCATCCAGGTCCTTCTGGGGCATCATTGTACAAAGCAAGTCCTTTCCTAGTCTAGGCATCTCCAAAAGTGATGCCTTCGCTAAGTCAATCATTTTCAATGAGGTAGATGGTGGGTTGACATCAGGAGTCTGGGACCTCAAACGTTAGTCACTTGGCCGAGCTGACTTGGCCGATGTTGGAGGAGGAGCTGGAGAAGATGCTTGTCTTGGATGCATGGATTCTTTTAGAGGTGGATGAGCCACCTCAATAGATTGATGAATTGGCTTCGTCAGTGGTACAGTGGAGATCGGGGCAGCATCTATGTCAATTAGTATTTCCCCAAGTGATGATCGGAGGGCACCAAATCTTGAAGGAGCAGCAGTCTCCTTACTCCTCTTAGGAGCAGGCTGGTCTGTTGGATCCAACTTCCTCTTCTTTGCTTCAGTCGGTCTTTTTGGGTTGAACTTCATTGTCGTTGCTATGCAAGGAGAAGATTGTTAAAGAAGAAAAATGATGAAAAATGATGAAACAACAAAGAAAAAAAATAATATCGGACTTATCCTGAGAAGAGATCTAATTGATGCCAGTGTCAAACATGAACTGGTCGGACACCCTTAGGCTCAACTTGAGTACTTTTCATATCCAGAAGTTCTGCAAAAGCCTCCTCATCTCTAGATAATATTTTATTATTTGAGTTCCATTTAATTTCAGGCTTACCCCATTTCCAACTAAAATCTCATGGAGCATCAGAAGAAACAAAGAAAAAATAATTTTTTCAATTGTGTATTGAAGAAAGAAGAGCGGGACTGAATTTGCATTTAGATCGAGGTAAAAAATACCACCAGTCTTTTTCATATGGATGTTTCTTTAGGAAAACCAACATCCTAAAGAGAGAAATCCTAAGTTCTATAGCTAAAAATTTGTAATAGATGATGAATACTATTATCATCCTAATAGCACTGGGAGTGACTTGGATTGGATAGAGTCTATAGAAATCCAAAATATTACCGAAGAAGGGATGTAAGAGAAATCAAATTAAGTCCAGACCAAAGTACCTCATCATAAAATATGATACAACTTTCTGAAGGTTCAGTAACCCTACCATCCCAACCTGAAGCTATAAGTTGAAATTCTTCAGCAATCGAGTATTTTTTCTTAAATTCTTGAAGATCGAGATTGGTCAAGATAGATTGTTCAGTATTCGGGCTGAAATAATCCAAAAAATCCCTTATAGGAGATTTTCGATCATCCCGACTTACGATACTGACTTTAGCTGTTGCTCAAGGTAGATTTTTCATCTCAATCTTGAGCAGTGGTTGGGTCGACTGAGGTATCTGATTGTCCTAACTTATCTCATTACTACTACCAGAAGACATTTTTGAAAGGAAAGAAGAAAACAAAGGTGAATGAGAAAAGAAAAGCAGAAGAAAAAAAGAGAAAAGGGGAGAACTATTCACAAAAGGAAAATAAGGATTGCAAAAACCTAAAATCTCATGTGTTCATGAAAAAGAAGTCGAAGACAAAAGAGTCTACCTAATAGGTAAAGAAGAGAATATGAGGAAGCTTTTAAAAGGCTTCTTTGCTTCTTTCTTCTCCGGCTTTGGTGACTTTAGGGGGTCTTTTCTCCGATACCGATGATGTTGGGGCTTTGAAAAGATTTTAGCAAGGCTTCCATGTGAAGAAAATAATAAAATGATTTTTGAGCAGAGTACAGGCCTATTTATAAAATTTACTGACAGTTTTGATTGATTTGATATGCCATTGGATCAATGCCACTTGTCGGTTATCTGATGATTTTGTGGAGAGTCGTTTCAATGCCCCTCTTCTTGATCGAGCCACATAGGCAGGACCGTGTGATAGCTGAAATAGCCAATTACGATATGACACTTGGCACATGCATGTTAGGGACTAGCCACCTAAATAATTATGAGCTCTTGATTTTCTAAACGTTCTTCATTACTAAGTCTGATGAATCATTTTTGAAAAATGGTATATCACTTCAAATGATTAAAAAATTAATACTTTCAATCGTTAGTAGTATAAAGCATTTATGACGACAATACAAGTCAGATGAGATCTTTTGAAGAGACTTTCTATACCTGATGTGAAGAACTTCACTTCGGTCTGAAAAGTGGGGGGCATATGTTGGTACATGTTATACGACCTCATCACCTGGACATGTGAGAACAGATTATTATCTCAATCATAAAAGTTTATTCAAGCCACATCGGCTTTTTACCGATCTGCTTCTCCAGTCTAACACTTGATCAGCCTAACTCACCCAAAGCTATTCTTCAAATATGATACTTATCTCAACTTGCGACCGATCTACAATGAATTACATCAGTCTCTAGCTGACATGGTTATTAAGTACTAAAGGAATACATGATACTCAGTTCAGCCAGTTGCTAATCTAAGCTGTATCACGTTGGTAAAATACTGATATACCGTCAAAATACAGATGGTTATCTGACAGCTGTCATCTAGCTAAGCATGCATTAGCTATCTTCTAATTATACTATAGCCAATTACCATGTGGGCAAATGTCTCATGATTTTTATATAGCTGGCCATTCTGTTATAATAAACTAATGGCCTAACAAACTTTCCTAACGGTCTAATAACCTAAGCAAGCCTCCTCACCCCTTCTATATAAAAGGGGTAGGGTACCCTCTGCAAGGTAAGTCTGAATTGATAGAGCTGAGACTCTGCTGAATTATTTTCAGCTCTCCCACTGAAGGGAGCAAGAGTCCTCTCTTTATTTGTCTACAATCTCTCCTCTCATCTTTCTTTTCTTCTATTTCCATAATCCGTTCTCAAGGCTTTATCTGACTTAACTATTGGAGGGTCTTGAGTCAGAGGGTACCCCACTAGTTTCAGGACTTTCTTCATAGGAACCATCGTCAAACTTCGTCAGATTCAACCAAGAAGCAATCTAGTTCGGTCCACGATCGATCTCAGCGACTATCTTCTGAAGTCTTGCAGCAACAACTCCCCTTCCTAAAAAATGTTCCGGTTTTGAGTTTTGCAAGGTGCATTCCCATCACCAGGTAATCAAATGACTAATTTATACAAAAGCTGGTATGTAAGTGATATACCCTAAGGAGCACCATCCATGGTGGTGCTAACGATCCAATGATAGTAGGACATGTATCCTTGGTAGAGGGCAATGGAGCAATTGTATGGTTTCTACTATCTAGTCTTTTACCACCATACTGAAGGAGTTCCAAAGCTTTCTGCCCACAAGACAATAAGCAACCAGCCACTCGCTCCTCTATTTACACACCATACTGGTATGTAAGTTACCCACCTTCATCTATAAAATCTTTCTCCGAGACCCTCCAAGTCAGTGAAAACCTACTTTGCATGCCCTCTCCCGAAGACAGACTCCATATGCACTAGAATCTAGCTCCTCTAAAGAGCTCTAAGTTCTTTGTTTCTCCACCTTCTATTCTCCACTCTCCACATTTCATTCTCCACTCTCCATTACTGACCTTCCATGCTTCATGCTCGACCCCACCTCTACCCTCCATCTATTGCTCCGACCTTTTTTGTTTGCTTCTGCAGGAGAGAGCGACTTAGGATTAATTTACATTTACACTTCATATAATCCTGTTTCGAGTTTTGCATGGTAAATCCCCATCACAAAGTAATTGGATGATTAATTTATATTGAAGCTGGTATCTAGGTATTATGTCAGGATTGATGTCTCTGCTATAGGATGTGGAAACTCAGACCCACAAATATATGATGAAGGTAATTCTTTATACTGACAAATATAGCTATACTTGTGCTATGTATGGTTTGATAGAATCCAGTGTCTTGACACAGTTAATGCTATAGCTCAAGAGTAGGAATAAAATAATAAATTGGGTTCATAATTAAGGAGTAGTAGGCAATTGTCATTAGTTCAATCAGGATATGATCAGATGAAATCATATAGTTCAACTCCATTCTTTTGGTTAAACAATGTGAGGATGGCATTGCAAATATGTATGATGGAACCACTCAATAAGGCCACGCAGGGCAGAGGACTCTTGCTAATAAAAATCCATTATTTTTTGCGTAATGATTATAAAACCATTATCAGAGACAGCTGACTTCTGGATAAGAATCTGGTGAGCTTCTTTGTCTTATGGATAGGAAGTCTATTCCGGCAAAAGGATATCTATAAGATCTTAAGATTACAGAACTTCTCTGCTCATTGGGGGCTTCAAAATATTTTGTTAGAAATGTCCCTATGTTAAATAGAACTGTAGCTATTAACAATCTTTATAATACTAGAATAACAAAAAATTATACTCGAGTGATCAAATAGGTTGTTGGTTACTTCAAAAACAGATTGGACAGTCTTCATTCAGCATGTGGAATCCAGACGTCTTATATTGATAAATTCGGTCCTCTCCACACTTCACGTCTATTTTTTGTCGGGTTGTCAAGAAAATTGATGGTCTTCGATGCTAATTTCTTTGGAACCGGATCAGCCTGGAGCTATCTTGCAAGGTGAATTGGGAAATGGTTTGCAAGCAAAAGGAAGAGGGGGGCTTGGTGTAAAAGACCTCAAACATCTGAACACTGATCTGCTTCATAAATGGGGATGGAGGATGCTCTCTAATGATGCAGGAATTTGGAAAAGACAGATTCAACGTGCATATCACAAGAAAGTAGAACTCTCAATGAATTGGAGACCCCTCGAAGATGTTCGAGCAGGGATGCTGCGAACGCGCTTCCTGCTTTTTAGAATAGGATACAATTTCAAGTTGGAAATGGTCACCATATCTTGTTCTGGATAGATACCTCACTCAAGCTTATTTTCCCACCATCTACCCATTAAGCCGTAAAAAGAATCGTGTTGTGGCTGAGTTTTCCGACCACTGATCGCATATTTGGAAGATTAAACTGCCGGCTAACTCTTCTACTGAAACTCAAACTCGGTTTGCAGATTCCCTTTACCAATTCTCGAACGCTAGGGGAATAATACACCGCTTCACACCTACAATCTGGAACCTTTGTATCCCACACAAATTCAAATGCTTTCTTTGGCTGTCATAGAGGAAGAAGCTCAATGCTCGAGATGCCTTGGGGAAAATACTTGGGAAACATTTCTTCGGTTTGTTCTTTGCTGCCGAGCTCCAGAAACAGTAGATTATCTCTTCTCGACATGTCCGCTCTTCTGCACCATCTGGAAAACAAATTTGCCATGCACTGGGAGTTCTACATCCGCAAGCTAGCTTCGTCCACCTTTGCACGGATTATATACAATGGAATTTCAGTGACAGAGTCCAGTTTGCAATTCTCATGCTTCATGTGGCTGTAGCGTGGTGTTGCTGTAGAGCTAGGAATACCAAACTGTTCCTCAGCAAACACAGCTCCGTATCATCTGTCACTTTCAAAACCTTGCCCACCTGTGGCCCTTGATGTGTAATCATAATCTCCAAGTAGAGTCAGGAAGGATCTGGACTAGAGTTAAACATGTACACAGACTCCTGGACATTTAATCTCTGTGTTGTTTCTGATAGTTTTGAAGAGCCGGATCACTGGAAATGGTCTCTGTTTATCCAACTTTGTGGCAGCTAGCATTGGGAAATTTAGGCTTGTTTTTAAGTTTGGCATGACACTCATTCTCCGATCTTCAGCATCTATTCAGCAAACCTATTTGTTGTGGTGTTGAATAGAGGATATCATTAGTCTTATATTGGTTGTGAGTCAAAGAAGACTCTGGCTTATATAAGAAGGGACTATCCTTTCAACATGAGGCACCTTTTGAAGAGCAAAATTTTGAGGCTTGTGGATCAGAGCAGATAATACTTCACATACCGAGCCATGAGTCTTTAGCTGCAACACTCCTAACTGGCAGAAGAATGACTAGGGTAGGAAGAAATTCTGTCATTTTGGGATCTAATTGGATATATAGGTCAATGGGAGAAGCTCTGTCTATAAATGTTGTAACTGTAAATCAACAAACTCTGAAATCCTTACTCTTTGTTTCCTGTACATCAGCAAAGTTGGGTGGCTCTTGCAAGCCCCTAAACTTTCAAACAAAAAAAATTGTAGGGCCAGATTTAGGATTTTTGTTTTCATAGGCACAGCATAATGCATTGCATAATATAAAAGTGTGAAAATCTTTTTGAATATGTGTTTCAGCCTAAAAAGATAAATAATTAATTTCCTATCAAAAAGTTTTTATCGTTCTTTAACAAAAATAAATTATCTATATCTACTTTATCTTTTATATACCCCCTTAAATTTTTCTAGAGAAATTCTTAAATTTTCATTATCCAGGGGTATAAGAATAGTTTGGGAATACATAAATATGTCAACAAAGATCTTTACAAACAATGGCAAGTAACTTAGAAAAATAATAAAATGTTAATGATTTAATTCTAATGAAATATCCAGTAACATGTAGCTGTATGGGTAAACATAAATGGACATTCCCATGCAAAATGTGGTCAATAAATGAAAAGCCAAATGCTAACACCCTCCCCCCCACCCCAAAACACACCCCGCGCCCCCCCCCCCCCCCCCCCCCCAAAAAAAAGCCAGTTAATGTTCTGAATAGAGAAATTACATTCTAATACTTGAGGAACTGTCTCCACAAAAAGAAAAAGTATTATTGGAATTACCATAGTGAAAACTTTTCGCATACATATTCCCATACTTATATAAGTCTAGGATTTCAACTCTGCATGCACAAATAGAGATTGTTTTGGGGACATTTTATGCAAGAATTACCAAAATATTATGCACCATAATAGAACCATGAAGCACTGACAAGTAATCAAGCAAGGAGAGGGTTGTGATAACCCAGATTTAGGCCCATGGCTGGCCTGAATAGGCCTGGACCCATGGATCAATCATGCCTAGCACGTGCTCTAATCAAGAAGACTCTAGTTAGGAGTCTTCTTCCTCTCCTTACTCTGGCAAAATCGACAGTCGTAGAGCATGCTAAAAGCGTAGCTAAAGCCCTAGGATCTTATCTATAAAAGGCTTCCTTCCTCCTCTTTTGGACTCCACCACCAGAATCCCAAGCAATTGCTGCGGGTTCCAAGAATTTTGCCAATTTTTCTTTGATTTTCCTATAAAAAATGGGTCACACGGTCACCATCTTAGCCTTACAAAATATAATAAAAGAACCTAAGCAATTGATCCCATCTCTTTCTCGATCATCTGAACATCATTGCACCCTAATTAGAACAGGTGAGTTTGGAATTTTGTTTGAAAGAGGGGTGCCCTTTTTCAGACTATTTCCCTTATTTTTCACTGTTGACCGCTTGTTTTGATTAGACTTCACTACTCACCAACATCCTGTGAAGTTGTAAAATGAGGTATGGCTGCTAGTTGGTGAGTTGACCATGATCTAAGCCTAATTTGAAGCGATTCATCTTTTGTTTTATTCTGCCTTCTGTTTTCCCTTTGCCAGCTGACCACCATTATTGGTAATGCTGTAGCTAAACACCACCCTATGCTGCTGCTACCCTAATCATTAGTCTTAACCCTAGTTTGATGAAAGGAAGAGATCATACTTTTCCTGTTTAGAGAAGAATAAGAAGGGAGTCTTTTCCCTCTCTTATTTCTCTCCTTCTCTTTCTTGCTATCTCTCTTTTCTCTCTCCTTGTCTTCTTTCTTTCTTTCTCTACTTCTCTCTCTATACTTTATTGGACCCAATCAAGGGCTCGAGATTCTTAATTAGTGGACCCATGTTGGACCCTCGTGTATGGTCTTGGATTGGTACTGTGGGCACTATCATGTTGCTAGCCGATACTCCAGCCTTCATTGGTTATCCATAGACCCACCATCGATAATCCCTAACTTATTAACCTTTTTTTGATAGGACACCTATTTATTGATCTAAAAAATTTCATTATGCTATTCTAATTGATTAAGGCCACTAAATGCTGCTACCCAGCTAGCCTCATCCTTCTTCTTATACCAATTTTTTTGTGTGGAGGTATGATTAACTGAACAAAAAGATGTTGAGCAGGGACATTTATGTTCTGATCTCTAAATCAAGGTATGGATGGGTAGGCATTGCATTTGAGTTGGTGGCTAATATAGATAAGGGATCATGGACACAAATACCTATACATATGTTTACTTATGCATTGCATGGTTTTGGTTTCTGGTGACTAATTTTGATGGATTTGTGATTGCCAATATGCCTATTTATATTTTCCATACTACATGCTTTAAATTATTGATGGCTTTTCAAATGGTTTTGGATTGTGATACCGGTTACTAAAGTTTTGAAAGAAATATAATATATTATATAGTATTTTTCTAGAATGATTGAGATTAATAAATTGATGATCAAGAAAGGGATGTTGGGGCTAGTCATGTTAAACAGAGAATAGTTCACCATAGATAGGATCATCGAGAATAGCTCTCCATGGGCAGGAACATAGCACAGTGAGTACCTTGCCATGGGCAGAAACATGAAATTATGAATAGCCCACCATAGATATAAATATGATACCAAGAATAGCCTCATCATGGGTAGGAATATAGTATTTGAGTTTGCTAATCAACAGACTAGAGCATGACTGTGATTAGCTCAAAATCCTAATGATAACTATTGATTGATCTAGATCCTATTAATAATCACATGGATGATAAGATATGAAACCATAATTAAGTAAAAATGATTGTACTTAATGATATATGCATGATATATCACTTTTGGAAAATATGGATATTGATGTTTTATGAGGCATGTTTTTGTATATATCAATATTGAGTTATACTAGATACTTGATATTAAGTCTTGTGTTTTATATTTTCTCCTTTAGACTATTTATTATCTTTATTTTTGAATTATATTATTATATTGGTATAAGTGTATAGGAATTCTTACAAGCCTATAAAGCTCATCCTCTCTAATTCTTTTTTTCTTCTCAAAGTTATAGGATGTTCATGCTTAGCTACGGTTTAGGTTTATGGGTGAAAGGATAAATAGTCAGAGCATCATTGATATCTAGTCAGATGATTGAAGGATGATTGAATTTATAATTATACAAGTCTTGCTAATTTTTATGAATTGAGATCATTATTATATATGGGAATTGAGATTGTAACGGATTTTAAGGCCTTGTATATTCTTTAGGGTGTTGCTCTAGTAGTGTGTAGCCATGTTGCATGGCCGATCTTAGTGTTGGGTTCGGGATTTGACAGAGTAGTATCAAAGCTTGGGTTATGACACTAGGGACTATGACTTAAGTGGTATTTAATCTCAAATTTATGATCATTACTAGGGACATAATATAAGTAGCAAAAATGGATTCAAAGTTTGGATTTTAGAATATTAGGTATTGTAATAAAATTTACACATAAGTTGGCATATGATGTATATAGAAGAGTTGGATGAGTAATCTCTATAATTTCTATAGGTTGGGTCAACCCAAGATAAGTGCAAGAAGTTTTGATTATAGAGTATAGTGCCATACTAATAGGATTTATGGTGCCATGTACACTTATTCTATTGTTATTTGAGTGATTCAGAATCCCAAACTTGATATGGGTGCAAACCTTGTTAGCATGGCATGAAAAAGAGTTTTATATTGTTAGAGTAGAATACTTTTTGAGGGTTGCTCCTATATGTGAGTATTGGCATATAGAAGAAAAATGTATTGGGTTCTATTGCTAGATTAAGTTAAGAAGACATGGGATATACATTCTAGGTGGAATTTTTGATAATTACCATCTTTGGATTGGATTACTTGACCTTCCTTATGCTTATTGGAGATTGTTGGGTGTGTTGAACCAAGTCAAAGTTAAGGTTTATGAACATATCTGGGTATCTTGCTCTTGTTGTTGTATTGAGTGGATAAATTGGTTTTTGGAGACTTATATGAATTTAATATATAAGGGATAAGATTTCAGGTGGTTTACCGATTGATGCTAAGGATCATTGTGAAGCTCTATGAGAAATAACCAAGTTGATTCTAATCAAGGTATGTTGACTTGAGGTCTTCTAATTTGTTTGAGATAATTCTTTTAAAATAAAAAGTAGGTTTGGAATTTCCTAATTGATTGTTAGGTGAATCCAGGGTAAACTCACTTTGAAATTTATTCTAGATTTATTAGGTTCTAAAAGGGTGGTAGAGCCCATGTAGTGACCCTAAATATGGCTATTGGATTGAGGATTAATCATGATTGGTATACACAATGCAAATTAAGGACAAAAAGACTCTGCTCTAATTCTACAAGGAAGTTTGAAGTTTTTAGTTTTCCCAATTCTAACATAGAGAAATATTTTGATTTGGAATAATTTAAAAACTCAAAATACTTGTAGTAAATTTATTAGATCAGAGTACGTAACAAAAGTATGATGGTTTGAGGTATTTCAAAACTAGTTTGAAGCAATAAATCTTTAATCTAAGAGGTTTTATGATGGAAGACTTGAGTTAGTAAAGGAGAAACAATTTTATTGATTTCTTGGCTAATTTGGATGTAGTACCAATAGATTATCTTATTATATATAGACAATGCTAGGAAGAACTTTGACCATCTCAAATTTAGCATTAATAGATTAATGGTCCTTCGGTGGGCTTGAACTTAGAATGTTTTGGCATAGATCTCATTTTTTAAGTTTTGATATTGTTAGTCTATATGGTTGTAAGATATTGTCCAAATATAGCAATTCAAGAGGGAGGATGAATTTGATTTTTAAAAAAAGTAAAACAAGTATATGCCTAATTAAAGTAAACTAAATGAGCATGCAGTGGAAGCAATGAATCAAAATAGAAAATATGTTGAAGTAAATGCAAGTAAAATAGAAGCAAAAGCACATACAAATATAAAGTTTTATAGTGATTCAGTGCCTACTAGGATTCCACTATAATCTACTTGATTGGATTATGATTGTTTTAACTGAGCTCATAATTAATCCAACAGATTTTTAGCAGACTCACAAGCAACCCAGTTGATTTTACACAGAAAATCAATCAAACTCTTCCCAATTAAGTCACCTCTAGACTTAGTTAATACAACATCTAATTATGGACTTGGACAAGCCTATCCTATAAGTTTCTATCTTAAGAAACTTATAAAGAAAGCAAACAAGTACAATAGAATAAAGTGTTAACAAATAAGCTAATGAGCAAAATATAAAAGAACTCTTTGAAGCTCGTTGAAGCCGAGGTGGATTGCTCATTGAAGCTTTCACTTCTTTTTTTCAGTGAATGAGAAACTTTTCAATAATTGCGGAGGATGTTTTCTTGGAAGCTCCCTCAATTAATTACACTTAATTCCTCTCTCTTTAACTTGCTCAAGGATATTCAATGCCCTCACCAAGAACTTATGTTTTCTCTTTTTTTCCCTCTTGGATCACTTTTCAAATTGATTTTATGTTTTAAATACACTTAAATTTGGTTGGAGAAAGTATAGTAGCTATTGGAGAGGTCAAATTACCTGTTGAAAGTTAGATTTGCATATTAGAAGCTTGCAGAAGAACTAACCATTAGGCTATGAGGTGCCCAATGGTCGACTCGCTATCTATTGGGGTCGACTCATAGTTCACAGGTCAACTCATCGCTAATTTGGGATCAATTCCTAAAACATCTGAAAATTCCTATCTTCTATTTTTGGCCCATCGCTTTTTAAGATCGATTTTTCTTCACTCAGGATCAACTCCTCCTCTTCAAATGCATCCAAAATATTTTAAATACTTCTTCAACTTTAGGATTTATTTTTCTAAGCTTCCCCATACTTTTTTAAATTTTCAAGCTTACTGTGATCTCTATAAAATAAATTAACTACTCCAAGAATATATAATTATTAGTATCATACTCAAATATTTTATGCTCATCAAAATCAATCCTTAGATCAACATAAGGGCTTAAGTATTTTCTAAGATAAAAAGTTGGATCATTAAATCACATGGTGTGATAAACTTTCTTTTTTTGCTGTACTAATCTCAAAGCGGTCCAAAGAAAAAAAGAAGCTTGAGATAAATACTCCCAATGGGAGTCTTCTTCTCCCCTATTTCTAGCTAAGAGTCAAACCCCTAAGGGCTACCAAAAATCCTTAGGACCCTTTATAAATCTCTCCTGCCCCCTCCTAAGCAAGCCATAATGAAGCCGATGCTCTTTCTTCTTATTTTCTCCCATTGAAGCTGTGGTCTACCATCTTTGTGCCGCTAGAAATCAAAGCTGGAGATGCCATCGGAGACTGAGGTAAGTACCGACCTCTCTTCCTTCCCCTTCTTCCCATGGCCTTATGCACTATCGTAGGTCGTTGATTTTGCCAGAAATCAATAGAAAAAGAAAGTCCTATTTTCATCCCTATTTTTTGACTTAGTTTACTTAGATTTTTTTGGCCACCAGCACCGCCGCCTATGGTGCCACACCCATGAATCATGACCCAACCTCCCTACCATCTATTCTCAAGGTCATGACTATCGGTGATCGGCCAATGACTAGAAAAATAAAAGAAAAAATGGGGGGATCCCTTAATTTTTTAGATGTGTCCCATGATTCTTGCTGTTTAGCCCTACCACCGACCATCCTTTGCTCTATCACTGTCGGCCGCTTGTTGCCATGGCCTACTGCCAGTCTTCTAGCCAAGAACCCTTCCTCCCCTGTTCGGCCAAGAGAAGGAAAAAAGAAAAGAAAAGATGAAGAAAAAGAAGAAGAAGAAGAAGAAGAAGAAGAAAAGAGAAGAAAAAAAAGAAAAGAAAGGAAAAGGAAAAAGAGAGAGAATTCTCTCTTTTGTCTCTCTTTTGTGTCTCTCTCTTCTCTCTCTAGGTTTTGTCTCTCTCTATCGTTTCTCTTTCTCTCTCTATCTAATCAATAAAACCCAGTATGAATCTAGGATGATCTTTTCGAAGAGATCCAAAGTCACTTTGATATCCATGCAGTAGGTTGTATCCCAGCCCAACCTTTGCCAGAAATCATAGCATCTAATTTATGACATGACCCCTAGTGATCTTGATCATGGATTTCTCCTTTAAGGGATATAAAAATTTTTTCTTCACTTTCTCTCTCTACTTTCCCTCTAGAAAGATATGTACCTCATGTTAGAGTCCCTTCTTTTTGCTCTAGGAATCCATGTTGACTCCAACAAGATGACCCCAAAATAATTTGATGCTCGAATGGTCTATCGAACTGATCACCTAATCAACAATCTTTCTTTAATTAATTGCAAAAAAATTGATTATGATTTAATATCTTAAATAGGATTACCTAATCTATCTAACAAAGTTTAAAAATCTAGGGTGAATGAGGTTAGTGGATCCTATGCTCTTTATTTATTTTAAAATTATTATATTTTCCATGCATATGACCTCTTACTGATGAAATCATATTTTCGATAAAATAAGAATTGACATATGATATATGAAAAAGTATATTTTATTATGATCATTAATTCTATGAATATATTTTATAAAAATAGCATATTTATGAAGTATGAATTTTATTATTTTTTCAACCTATATATATGTATGTTTTAAGAAAAAAATATAAAATTTTAAAAGCTCTTAGATAGCTATGGCAGTCTTACAAAAGCGAGGTCCATCGATACATAGCCCTCTGCCAATGGGTATAAAGTTGGTAACGAATATAAATTATGAAACTTATCGATTACGATGATGGCCCTGTCATGGGTATAAAGTGATCATAGCATAAATATCTATGAGCAATATTTTGAAACATGATATGAATACAAGATAAATATGATTTACAACTCATGTTTATGAAATATTCATGATTTATGCATACATGATTATCTTTATTAACTTATTTTATTATATGCTCTATGAAATATTTTAATTTTTATCATATTTATTATTTTTTAAATATTACATTATCATAAAAATACTTATGCATGATCCAATAAGGAAGCATAGATTCTACTTACTGAGCTAGTGTAGCTCATATCCTTTTATTTTTTTTTCTTCTATAGAAGAATAAGGTTAAGAATCAAAGATGATCTAAGCTTGAGGGTCTACACTAGTGAGCTTGGAGATTTTACAGTTGAATCTTAATTTATAGGATAATTATGGACTTATAGTCAAACTATTTATGAATTTTAAGATATGGGTTTGATATTTGATTTTGGATTTAAATATTCTGAACCAATCTTGGTTTAATTACTTGATGAATGATGAAATTGAACCCCTTATTATATTTTATTTATGATGGATTTTAGCTGGTTATGATTGATTGGCTTCATGTTGTTAAGGGTAGTATCCCTCAGTATCATGGTTGTGTTATGTCCTGGATTTGGGGCATGATATTTTATAGTATCAGAGCAATAAATTTGATCATGGGTATAACTTAAAGTCTAGTAATAGGTAATTAGGTCTTGTTTAGCTTTATTACATTTAATTGAATGAGAATAGATAAGTTTTCTTAGAGTTCTTGTTGCTCATTTAGGAAAATCGATTAATGCTACTATTTTGATAGGTGACGATGAGCAACAGTAGGAGGGGAGGAGCAAGAAAGATTATAAAGAGAGATGCCAACCAACTGATTGAACAAATTCCTTATGCACCAGCCACTCAAGTAGATATTACTGGAGTTTGCGAAGTGTTGGCTTAGCTTATTCAGCAACAACAACAAATATAAGTCACTTCTCGATCTACACTATCTTTAGAGTCATATTATGAGAGATTTAGAAGGCTCAACCCACTACTATTTAGGGGTGGACCTGACCTTTTTGTTGTAAAGATATGGATTTGAGAAATGAAAAAGATGTGTTAATGCATTACAGTATCCTGAGGATGTGAAGATTAGGCTAGCCATTCCCATGCTAAAAGGAAATATTGAGTTTTGGTGGACTGTAATAAAGGCTACATATGGAAATAATGATAATCAACTGACATGGGAGGAGTTCAAAAAAATATTTCATGATCAGTATTTTTCTGAGTCAGTGAGATTAGTAAAGGAGAATGAGTTCTTGGCTTTGAGATAAAAAGATGATATGATAGTACTAGAATATGCAAACAAATTCAATGAGTTAGGTCATTTTTGTCCCCAACTCATGGAGTCTGAAAGAAGCAAAGCAAATAGATTTGATTATGGTTTAGGATATAAAATTCGGTCTCACTTATTCTCTCACCTTTTTAACGGCTACAAGGATGTATTGGAATAAGCTTTGAAAGTTAAATAAGATATTAAAAGATTAGAACAAGAAAGGGATCTAGACAAATAGAAACTTGGAGTGACCAACATGAAAACTTAGAGAGCAATTCTAATAAAAGGAAAGGAATGAAGACTTATAGTTATTGTGGTAGGTATCATGCTGGGCCTTGTCTTAAGAAGATAGGGGCATGCTATGAGTGCAGTCAAGTAGGACATCTAGCACAAGATTGTCCAAGCAAGAAAAAGGATAATTCAAAAGTCAACCAAACCAACCGATCAAAACCAAAAAGGGACTATATGAGTGTTTGCTTTGACTAGGCAAGATACCAGTGCAAGCAATCAAGTAGTAACAGATACTATTCCAATCAATTCTATAGATGCTCATATGCTATTTGATTATGATTCTTCTTATTTCTTTGTATCTTCCAAGTTTAACTACATATTTAAAGAATTGAATAAGTCAATATATGTTATCTCTTCTCTTAAGAAAAGTTGTTCTCATCGATGTCTTGTTCAAGAATTGCATCATTTTAGATGAAGAAGCTAAACTTGATAGAAACTAATGTAACACCATAAGAAATTAAGATATTAGTGATGGTCATTAGCAATGGCATTTTTACCATCGCTAATATGTCTATTAGCAATAGCAATGATTCCATCGCTAATAATAATTTTACTGATGGCTATTAGAGATGGTATTTTCTCCATCACTAATATTAGTTTTACTGATGGCATAACAGTATTAGAGACAGCATCACCATCACCAATAATCATTAGTGACAGCACTATTAGAGACGGCAATCGCTGTTGTAAAAAAAAAAATATTTATTAAAATTATTAGAGATGATGAAAAAAGTATTAACGATAGTAATTGCCATCTCTAATAATCATTAGAGATGATACTATTAGCGACGGCATTCATCGTCGTAAAAAATAAAAAAAAAGTTTTTTTATTTATTAAAATTATTAGAAATGATGAAAAGAGTATTAGTGATAGTAACTGCTGTCTCTAATAATCATTAGTTATGACACTATTAGTGATAGTATTCACCATCTAAAAAATAAAAAAAATTATTATTAAAATTATTAGTGATACCAAGAAGAGTATTAGCGACGACAGTTGTCATGACTCATACTCAATGTAGAATATAATTTTTTTTTATTTTTTTAAATATGATATAATTTTAAAATTTAAAATTTATCTTCATCATTCATTATCTAAATAATTATCGTTAGTATCATCATAAAAATTACCTCGATCCGATAGCCCTAGCTATGTCTATCAATAAAATTTAATTTCAACGATCATGAATAACCACATGATGATCTGATAAATAGAGACAATCGATGGGTTTAAAAATTTATAATGATGATCTCGATGATATTTATAGCATACTATCAAAATTTTATTTTAATCGGATATCATTATCGTTGTCAATTTAGTACAAAATGACTTGAACTATTAAATAAAAAATGAGTGATCAAAAGGCCAAACGGTGTCTAATTATAAGATAATTTTTTAAATAAATAATTTTTACTACTACTTTGATCGTTTATATGGTGGTGATCATAAAATTCAAAATACACATGTATGAATGATCTAAAACTATATATCTTTTGATACTCATTCTTAAAATCTTTTAAGTAATTATACTTATGCTTTTGTAAGATCTACTTAATGTAGATGGTTAATATACGTACGATTTAAATTTTACGATCACCACCATATAAATGATTAAAATAGTAACAAAGATTATTTATCTAAAAAATTATCTTGATAGGATGCCATTTGGTCTTTTGATCACTCACTTTTTATTTAACAATTGAAATTATTCTATACTAAATTGATCATGATAATGATGTCTGATTGAAGTAAAATTTTGATAGTATGCTACAAATATCATCGAGATTATCATTAAAAATTTTCAGATCCATCAGTGATCTCTATCTATCAGATCATCATGCAGTCATTCATGATCATCGAAATCAAATTTTATTGATCGATATAGCTAGGGCTATCAGATCGAAATAATTTTTTATGACGATACTCTAACAATAATTATTTAGATAATGAATAATAAAGATGGACTTTAAATTTTAAAATTATATCATATTCGGATGTTTGTGGATGTGTGGAGAGGTTATTAGTGATGGTAATGTTGTCGTCGCTAATAGAGCTATGAGTGACCAAAATTTTTTTTAACGATGACTGATTCTGTTACTAATAAAAAATATTTTTTTAATTATTAACGATGATGTTAGTGATGGCTAATTTATTAACGATGGTATTAGTGATAGAAGTCATGTCGTCACTAATAATTTTGAAACAAAATATTTTAAAAATCTGATAAAAATATTAATGACAGATTTTTATTTTTAGAGATGAAAATTTTTATCACTAATACCATCACCGACGGTATTAGCGATGGCAAGTTCGTTATTGCTAATAGTCTGCCTTTTATAAAATCAAAATATTTCTCCCTCCCTGCTTATTCTCTCCCGTTCCTGCCCCCCAACCCCCCTCTCCGGTGTCCTCACCCCCTAACCCCCCTCTTCAATGTCCTACAACCACTGCAACCCCATCAGCCCCATCCCTGTGCCAGCCTAACCTCGAGCCAACCTCACCAGCCATGCAGCCCCTGCCCTGCCACCCCTATAGCTTGCGACCCTGCCCAATCGGCCCTACCACCCCCTGCCTGCAGCCTCGCCACCCCGCCCATGCCCTACCGCCCCCCGCGATCATCTGCCCTGCAGCCCCGCCTTCCCCCATAGCCCCGTCGCCCCCAGCCTATAGCCCAACTTTGTCGGCCTTCAAGCCCCCACCACGGCCCTGTAGACCCCACCCCGACCCCACCGCCCCTAGCCCGTGGCCCCAAGCTAGCCGCCTGAGCCCTGCCCCACTGCCCCTATCTCATGATCCATCCCCACATCAGTGCTGTGAGTATTAACGACGGTATTAGCAATGGCTAATGTTGTCTACTATTAGTGACGACATTAGTGATGGCTAGAGTGCTGTCACTAAAAGTTAATTAAATATTGATTTAATTAATTAGTTAGATAATTAATTAATTAGATGTACGAGACTTGGATCTGGGCATGCAGAGTGCTCGAATCGAGGGAAGGTATCGGGCAGCATTGCAAACATGGATTCTGGACGTATCCTACATGTTCGGACCTTGGATCACAGCTAGCATCCAAGACATCTAGCCCTCATGCACCCATGCACTCAGACTGATGGAAGGTATCAGATGGTACTAATTTTATGTTAATTTTAATAAAATTTATATTTCCTAGAGCGATAGATCCGTCAGTTAATTGATGTGCATATTCTAATGTATCCATATATTTATTTATTTTTATATGGATGGAAGAATTATGTACATTAGTCAATTGATTGTCTACTATGGACAGTTTGAGAAATGTAAGTAATTCTATAGGTCATTATAGTAATCAAACAATATATTGAGGGTTTGAAAGAAATTTTGGATAGTATTTTTTTTTAATTTTTTCTACATGAGAGAACTAAGAAAAAATATTATCGAATTTTTTTTCGACCCCTATTGCGTATTATTTGATTACTGTAACGGATCTATAAAATTAATGCATTTTTTGAATGGGATAGGATCTATTTTCACCTATTAGTTGATGATAGGATGTATTTACTATGTAAGCCATTTTGAATGATAAAAAAGTATTTAGCAATTACTTTGTATTTATGTATATGCAGAATTCTTAGATAGTTTGTCATGGACTGTAATTGGATGGACCATCGAGTAGTCGATAGAGAAATTTCTGCTGAATACAAGGAGGGTGTAGAGTACTTCTGCAATTTTATTTTTGGAAATGCAGCACTCTTACATCAAGGATGGGCTCATTTTTCTTGTAACAGATGTGGCAATAAAAAAAATATTTGATAGGGATATAATTACCGTCCATTTGTATAAGAGTGAATTTATGCCCAATTATAAGCATTGATCCTGCATCGAGAGACGTGGGAGAAAATTGCAAGGGTTAGAACCGAGCAAGATATGGACATAGATAGAATGGTGGACATGGTTATGGATGTGGCTGGTCCTGAATTTAACTAAAATATAGAGGATGATCCAGAAGCTAGCAGCAGTAATTTCTACTGTATGCTGAAAGATGCTGATGAACCACTATGGTCGGGATGTGAAACACACACTATATTATTAGTTGTGTTAGAATTGTTGAACTTGAAGGTGGAGTTTAATATGATGGTCAATTGTTATGATAGGATGGTAGCAATAATAAAAAAAATATTAATAAAGGATGAGAAGCTTGTTAGGAGCTTCTATGCTTCGAAGAAAATGGTGAAAGGGTTGGGCATGGGATATGAGAAGATAGGTACATACCGTAATGGTTGCATACTTTTTTATAAAGAGGACCAATAGTAGAGCTTATGCAACATATGTGGTGCAAGCCGATTTAAGCTGAGTTAAGAGGATAGGAATCAGAAGGATATACCATACAAGGTTTTTTGATACCTTCCCCTCACTTCTAGACTTCAGAGGCTCTACTTGTCCAAAAGTACTGTCGGACAGATGAGATGGCACAAAGAAGGACCACACAAGCACCTCGATATCATGTGTCATCCATCAGATAGCTAGGCAAGGAAGCAATTTGATGCTTGCCACCCTTTATTTGCTCAGAAATACGCAATATCCGACTGGATCTATCTATGGATGGTTTTACACCATTTGGTCATGCAGTGGCCCCTTATTTATGTTGGCTAGTCTTTATCACTCCATACAATCTGCTACCTGAGATATGCATGAAAGAACATAACATCTTTCTTACATTAGTCATTTTTGGACCACGACATCCTAGTAAAAGCATTGATATTTATCTAAGACCTTTTGTTGATGAGCTAAAATTGTTATGATCTGATAGCATTCGTACTTTTGATGCATCAAAGAAGCAAAATTTTACAATAAATGCTACATTAATGTGGATCATTAGTGATTTTTTTACTTATGGGATACTGTCAGGATGGAGCACTCATGGAAAGCTAGTATGTTCTTATTGCATGAAGAATATAAAATTATTTCAACTTGAGCATGGTCGTAAGCCCTGCTGGTCGATTGTCATCATCAATTCTTCTTCGAGCATCATCCTTTTTGAAAGCAGCGGAATAGTTTCAGGAAGAATAAGATACAGAATGATCATGCGCCCTAGCACCTCAATGGTATGGAAGTATTTCAGAGAGTATTCCAATTGGATGAAGTCCCATTTGGCATTGAATTTAACAAGCAAAAGCCTCGGGGTTCAGTAAAACTCATAACTGGGTGAAGCGAAGCATGTTTTAGAAATTGTCCTACTGGTCCATCAATTTGATCCATCATAATCTTGACATCATACGTATCAAGAAGAATATATTCGATAATATTTTTTACATTGTTATAGATGTCAAGGGCAAGACGAAGGATAATCTCAAGGCTCGAGCAGATGTGAAGAACATATGCAAGCATCCTCTATTAGAGTTGGTTGAGGTGTCACCTAAAAAATTTTTGAAGTTGAAAGCATCTTATACCTTAACAAGAGAGCAGCTGAAAGATGTTTATGAATAGTGTAAGAACCTTAAATTCCCAGATGATTGTGCAAATAATCTAGCTCAGTGCATCAATGTCAAAGATTGCAAGTTTCATGGGTTAAAGAGCCATGATTGCCATGTATTCATGTAATGATTACTCTCATTGGCTTGATGTGATCTCCTTTTCAACTCCATATAGAGTTCTTTGACCAAGCTTAGCCTTCTATTCAAAAATATTTGTGCTATCGAACTATCCACCAATCACATCTCTGATCTTGAGGCTAGCAGTGTAGAGACCATATGCAAGTTGGAGAAAATATTTCTTCCCAACTTTTTTGACTCTATGGAGCATCTTGTGATTCATCTGGCATATGAAGCTAGGGTGGGGGATCCAATGCAGTATAGGTGGATATATCCATATGAAAGATACATGCACAGTCTCAAGAAGAAAGTGAAAAATAAGGCCCGAGTCAAAGGTTCTATTATGGAGGCTTATATAATAGAAGATATTTTAAATTTCAGCCGACAATACTTTAATGCCAATGTGCAGACCAAGCTGACTTAAGTGGGTTGAAATGATGATGGTGGTGCTGAGGGATCAGAGTGGAAGATCTCAATATTTACCTATCCCGCTCGAGAATTTGGGCATGAGATTCGTCGAGTGTTCTCCGATATTGAACTTCGACAGGCAGAGACATGTTTTGCTAGTCTATATGGAGGTTGACCCACATATCTTGTAAGTGTCCATTACAATTCTAACTTTTTAATCACTTATTTTAGTATACTTATCTTATGCATATTTAGGCAATATGATGAGATATTGAAAGGAGAAAAATCTTAGCATAAGTGATGAAGAAATATCAACATAGCGCTCAAAGAACTTTGCATGTTGGTTTTATCAATTGGTAAGATCTATTGTCATTTTATATGTTTTAATATTCTCAATTTATTCTTTTTATGATATGCAGGTCATTCAAGGAAGTGAGTTCATACCAACGAAGCTGAGACCATTAGGTTATGGGCCCGAAAAATATGTGACATGCTATAATGGCTGTGATGTAAATAGTTTCAAATTTCACACTTAGCAATATGAAAATTATAAAAGCACAATGAACAGTGGTGTGTGTATGAAAGACAGCTGGTGGGAAGATAAGGCGAAAAGTGACTACTATGAAATTTTCGAAGAAGTGATTAAGATGAGCCACATTGGAGGTAATAGTGTCATTCTATTTAACTACCAATGGTTCGATATCGACAATGGTATGAAGGTTGATCCACAGCATGGGCTTATTAAAATCAAACATGGATCAAAAGTTTATGTCAACGAGCCATTTGTACTAGCTGCACAAGCTGCTTAAGTGTATTATACTCCTTTTCCATCAAGAAAAAGAGGAAGAAAAGATTGGTAGGCTGTTTGTAAAATTAAGTCTCAAACCGTTCATTACACGCTTGAAGAAGAAGAAGCGCCTCAATTACCAAAATGCTTTTAAGAGGATGAGACAGTAGGAGTTTATCATCATTCGATGATGTGGAATTGAATGCTCCAAAAATTCTCCTACGTGAAGATAGCCAACATGAGGAGATAGATCCAACTGAGATTGTTTTAAAGGACAATCTTCCTCAAGAAGGAGAAGAAGAGGAAGAATCGGAAGAAGATTCTGAAGGATACCAAATATCTGAAGAGGCCGATGAGTAGTATTAAGTATATAATTCTTAGATCATTTTAATTACTTATCTTACATCATTTTAAATCTTGAATTACCATCCATTATTGTATAATTAATTTGATGAATCTATTTATTTTTATTTTCATAGAGCATACATCATGTCTTCTAAAGGTCGGAGCCATGCCAGCCGAAGATAGAGCTCTCGAGGAGAGAGCGGTCACACAGCTAGCTCCCATGGTTCTGCACCTCTCTCATCAGGTGGTAAGCTCTAACAATTAATTTATATATTTTTGTTTATGTTATTTTATCATTTGTTAACTAATATAACAATCTTTGATTAGATATTTTGCGCTCAGGTTTGGAGGATAGGGGGTCACCAGTGACCCCACAGTCACATGCAGTAGCGATCATTTGCTCTCAAACACAGCACTGTAGTTGAGGACCCATCCAGCTTGTGGTACCTCTGACTCAATCGAAGGATAGAGAGACTATCCATATTCAGAGCCACTCATAAGTACTACATGCTCAATTAATATATTTAAAATTTAGTAATTTTAGAGTTAACATTTATTCTTCAAAATTAATTTTACAGCACATTCAAAGAGCCTACAACATCTCGTGTCATTATCAGGATCATACGTTGATTGATGCCAGGATCGGTGAATGAGTTTTCGAGTTGGCCGTCGGGTGCTCATGATGTAGCCTAGGAGATGTTTCTGGTAAGTCAAAATTAGTTTAATTTTTAATTTTTCAATATATTGGTATTTTAATTACATATTAATATGTGCTTACTTCTATCTTACAGGAGTATTACCGATTCGAGACTCCTCAGGATGAGGAAGCTGGCTGTCAGACCTTTGAGGAGATAGCCACATGGAGATTCTAAGATGGCCTCTATAGCCTCAGACAGTCTGCTATCCAACATATCGATTCCCAGTCACCATTGGACTGGAGGTCCTTCACGGATCACTGGATGCAAACGGATATATGGCAGACTCCGATAGGTGGTAGAGCAGCAAGGAGTACTCCGATAGGTGGTAGAGGGCCCGATAGAATCGGGCCATCCAGTAGGATCCGATCAGGTATATGGGTAGCTCAGTTGGCACACATGTTGTGGCCGACAGACTGGTAAAAAATTTATACCAAAACTCTTCACTAGAACTATAAAAACTCTTATACGCATACTTTAATTAATTTAATTTTATTATGTATTTATTGTAGATAAGGTAGCTGGGTCATCCACCAGACTAACTATAGTTATGGGAGGCCACACACTAGTCTTGGAGGATGTTGCTGAGAGGATGTATTTCTAAACTATTGTATTTCTAAACTAATGTATTTTTGAACTGTGCAAACATATTATACGAAGTACGTTGCTGAGAGGTACGATAATGACCCATCTTCTCAGCCTCCCTTGACCTTGAGGGATGGCTCAGCACCATCGAGAGGGGTGAGTAGGAGTTGGATCATAGGATCCAGCCACAGTTTCGATCCTTTATCAGCTTGATATCCTTCGACGTCCTTATAGGCCTTGATATCTCAGATCTGGAGTGATGTGCACATGGAGGAGGTCATATAGAGGCTTCTGAGCCAGCGACCTCAAAGCCTCCTGGATGCCATCCGTGATATGATCGTGAAACTTCTCCAGGACCCATAGTTGTGCAATTGACTGGACTCATCATCTCAGCTATCACATTAGGTAATTATATTACTAAACTTTTTTACTTATTTTATGTTTTCATATTTAGAAGCTTCATATATTTAGGTTTGAATCCAAAAAAGAGATTTAGGAGCTAAAAATTCAATCTTACCATCCAATCTATAGGTCTGGAGTGTCTATAGCTCCATATCATCGAATAGAATGTATAGACACAATCTGTTCAAGAATCAGAGGAGTTGAGAATCAGAGGAGTGTATCGAAAGATACGCCTCTGTATCAAAAAATATGTCTCCATATATATCAAAACTTACTAATATTATTTTATTTTTTCATTATAGGATGCTGGAATATCCGACTCTCATCCACCAGCCACTGAAAGGAGCGGGAGGAGGAGGAGGCAGACGATGATGAGGATCAAACTTGATTTTTTTTTATGTATTATATTTTTTTGATATTGATTGTAAAAAAATTATATAATTTATATTTTTAATATAATATAATTAATTTTTTATTTTTTTATCATATTATCTTTAGATTATAATTATAACAGATATTAAGAATCATAACTCATTATGATTAATTAAAATAGATTTTAAAAAAATATTTTTATTAATTTTTTTAAAAAAATAAAATTAATTATTAGCGACAGTATTAGCGATAAAAAATATCACTGCTAATAAGTATTAGCAATGATATTAGCGATGATATCGCCATCTTTATTTTTTAAATTTTTTTTTTATTTAATTTAAAAATTAAAAAATTAGAGATGATATTAGTGATAGTATGTTTGTCACTAATAATTAAAAACTAATTAGCGATGGAGTTATTGCATCGCTAATGCCATCGCTAATAGTCATATTAGCGATGGTGATATTTTTTGTCACTAATAAAGAATTTAGGATAAGATTTTTTCAGATTGACTGTTACGATGGAATTTACGACAGCGACATTATTAGTGACAACAACTGGACTATTAGTGACAGCTAGTAGCCGTCGGTAATAGTTTGGATTCTTGTTGTGTAAAGTATGGTAAAGATGATATGAAGATAAAGTATACTCACTTATTTGAAAAAGAAGACACATTAAGTTTTGAGATCGAAACTCTTGCAAGGGGGGTAGAATATGATAACCTGATTCTTTTTGCCACATGAATCTCAAAGCGGCCCAAAGAAAAAAATGAAACCTGATATGAAGACTCCCCATAGGAGTCTTCTTCTCCCTTTTTTTTGGCTAAGTGTCGGAACCCTAGGGGCTGCCAAAATCCCTTAGGACCCTCCATAAACCTCTCCCTCCCCCCTCCTAAGCAAGCCATGATGAAGCCAGTGCTCTTTCTTCTTGTTTTCTCCCATTGAAGCCTTGGCCTACCATCTTTGTGCCCGTCGAAAATTGAAGCCAGAGATTTCACTAGAGCTCGAGGTATGTCCTGACCCCTCTTCCACTCTTCCTTCCCCTTCTTCCCATGGCCTTGCACACTGCCGTCGACCATTGATTTCGTCAAAAGTCAATAGAAAAAGAAACCCTTATTTTCATCTCTATTTTGACTAAGTTTTCTCAAATTTTATCAGCCATCGGTGCCACCACCCATGGTGCCGCACTGGTGAATCATGACTCCTACCTCCCTACCATTTATTCTTGAGGTCATGGTTGTTAGTGATCGACCAATGATCAGAAAAATAAAAAAAAGGGGCAGATCCCCTATTTTTTTTGGATGTGTCCCATGATTCCCACCATCAGGCCTTGCTACCAATTGTCCCTTGTTCTGCATTGCCACAGGTTGCCATTAGTTTTTCGACCAAGAACCACTGCCCCATCCTCCCCTATTCGGCCAAGAGAAGGAAAGAAGAAAAGAAAAGAAGAAGAAGAAGAAGAAAAGAGAAGAAAAAAAAGAAAAGAAAAGAAAAGAAAAAAGAAAAAGAGAGAATTCTCTCTCTTATCTCTCTCCTTCTCTCTCTAGGGTTTGTGTCTCTCTACCATTTCTCTTTCTCTTTCTATCTAATCCATGAAACACAGTATGAACCTAGGATAATCTTTTCAAAGAGATCCAGAATTGCTTTGATATTCATGCAGTAGGTTATATCCTAACCCAGCCCTTGCCAGAAATTCATAGTATATGATTCATGACATGACCTCTGATGATCTTGATCATGATTTTCTTTTTTGAGGGATATGAAGATTTTCTTTTTATTTTCTCTCTCTACTTTGTATCTTTAGAAAGATATGCATCTTAGGTTAGAGTCCCTTCTTGCTCTAGGGATCCGTGTTGACTCCAACAAGATGACCCAAAATGATTTGGTGCTTGAATGGTCTATCGAACCGATCACTTGATCAACCATTTTTAATTATTATTTAATTAATTAAAAAAAATTGATCATGATTTAATATTTTAAATAAGATTATTTGATTCATCTAACGAAGTTTAAAGATCTAAAGTGAATGAGGTAAGTGGATCTTATACTCTTTATTTATTTTTAAATTATCATATTTTTCTTGCATATAACCTCTTGCTGATGAAATCATATTTTCGGTAAAATAAGGATTGGCATATGATATATGAAAAAGCATATTTTATTATGACCATTGATTTTATAAATATATTTTATGAAAGTAGTATATTTATGAAGTATGAGTTTTATTATTTTTCTAACTTATATATATGTATGTTTTAAGAAATTGATATAAAGTTTTAAAGGCTCTTATATAGCTACGATATCCTTATGAAATTAAGGTCAATCAACAAATAGCCCTCTGCCAACGGGTATAAAGTTGGTAAAAAATATAAATTATGAAACTTATTGATTACGATGATAGCCCTGTCACGGGTATAAAGTGATCATAGCATGAATATCTATGAATAATATTTTGAAATATGACATAAATATAAGACAAAAATAATTTACGAATCATATTTATGAAATATTCATAATTTATGCATGCATGATTATCTTTATTGATTTATTTTATTATATACTTTATAAAATATTTTAATTTTTATCATATTTATTATTTTTTAAATATTGTATTATCATGAAAAAATTTATGCTTCATCCGATAAAGAAGCATAAGTTCTACTTATTGAGCTAGTGTAGTTCATATCTTTTTATTTTTTTTCTTCTATAGAGAAATAAGATTAGGAATGAAGGATGATCCAGACTTGAGGGTCTACACTAACGAGCTTGGAGATTTTACATCTGAATCTTTAGTTATAGGATAATTATGGATTTGTAGTCAAACTATTTATGAATTTTGATATATGGGTTTGATATTTGATTTTGAAGTTAGATGCTCTGAAGTAATCTTGGTTTAATTTCTTGACGAACGATGAAATTGAACCTCTTATTATATTTCAGTTATGATGGATTCTATCTGATTAGGATTGATTGGCTTCATATTATTGAGAGTGGTATCCCTTGATAATATGGTCATGTTATATCCTAGATTTGGGGGGTGACACATGGGGGGTCTAAAGAAGAAAGAAAATGTAGATCATGAAGAGCATTCAATGCTCAAGCCTTCTTCTATTCTTGAGAAGAGTAGATTGGGTTGATTATGATTTATGTTAGAATTAATCAAGAGTAATTAATTTCATGGGCAAGGAATTATGATATTTTAATCCAACTACAAGAGGTTATTATTTGTTCAAAAGAGATCAAGAGAAGCTGATATGTATTATAGATGAAAAGATCTAGTTTTGAAATGCCACATAATTCTTCATATCTAGATATTGTGTAACAAGTACTCTATGAGACGGACTATTGGAGGCTCGAGGATGATACGAGGGTTACGTACTTTCAAAGTTTCAGTCTCAAGTTAGTTAATTTCAAGGATGAAATGATTTTTAGTGTGGTAGGAGATTGTGATAACCCAAATTTGGGCCTATGGGTTGGCTTGAAGAGGCCTTGACCCATGGACCAAGCGCGTGCCTAGCATGTGCTTGAATGAAGAAGATTCTAGTTAGGAGTCTTCTTCCTCTCCCGGTTTAGTCAGAACCAAGAGTCCTAGGGCAAGCTAAGAACCTAGCTAAAGCCCTAGGATCTCATCTATAAAAGGCTCCCTTCCTCCTCTTCTAGGCTCCACCATTGGAATCCCAAGCAACTGCCATCATTTCCAAGATTTTTGCCGACTTTTTTTGGGTTTCTTCAACTGGAAAAGGGTTGCCAGATCACCATCTTAGCCTCACTAGATTTTAGAAAAGGACCTAAGCCCATGATCCCCTCTCCATCCGGATCATATGGCCATCATTCTACCCTGACTAGAGCTAACAAGTCATAAAAACCTTGTTTAAAACAAGGGTGCCCTATTTCAGGCCCTTTGCCTTATTTTTTGCTATTGGCCATTGGTTTGGATCGGACAATCCTTCACTTTTTGGTATCTTTTAAAGTCATACTATGGGGTACGGTTGTTGGTTGGGGAAGCCCATTTGAAGCTATTCATCCTCTATTTTGATCTTCCTTTTATTTTCTCCTCACTAGTCGACTATTGTCACTGGTAATGTTGTGACTGAGCACCATCCTATGTTGCTGCCACCCTAGTCACTAGTCTTGACCTTGGATTGAGAAAAGGGAGAGATGATATCTTGCCCATTTAGAGGAGTCTTTTTTCTCCCTTCTTTCTCTCTTTCTCTTTCATGCAATCTCTCTTTGCCTCTGCCTCTCTTCTTTCTTTCCTTCTTTACTCTCTCTCTACACTTTATCGGACCCAATCGAGGGTTTGTGATGCTTAAATAGTGGACTCAGGTTGGACCCTAGTTTGGGGTCCTGGATCGATAATGTGGGTGATATCATCTTGTCGGCCAACACTTCAACCATCATTGGTTATCCATAGACCCACCATCAACAATCTCTAACTTATTACCTTTTTCTTGATTGGACACCCATTTATTGCTCTAGAGAATTTTGTTATACTATTCTAATTAATCATGACCGCTAAACATTGGTGCCTAGCTAGCTTTGTCCTTCTTATGCCAATCTTTTGTGTGGAGGTGTGATTATCTAAATAAGATGTTGAGCAAGGAGATTTATGTTCTAATCCCTAAATCAAGGTATGGATGGGTAGGTGTTGCATTTGACTTGGTTGCCTATTGAAGTAAGGGTGTTTGGACATAAGCACCTATACATGTGTTTACTTATGAACTACACAGTTTTGGTTTCTCTGGCTGATTTTGATGGATATGTGATTGCCGATATGACTGCTTATATTTTTCATACTACATACTTTTATTGATGATTTTTTGAATGGTTTGGATTATGATATCAGTAATATTATATATTATTTTTTTGATATTATTGAGATTAATAAATTGATAATTAAAAAAGGGATATTTGGACTAGCGACAATAAACTGAGAATAGAATGCTATGGGTAGGAACATGACACTAAGAGTAGCCCATAATGGATAGAAACATGCCATGAGAATAGCCTGCCATGGGCAAGAATTTGACATCATGAATAGCCCACCATGGATAAGAACATGGTACTAAGAATAGCTCCATCATAAGCAAGAATATGGGACTTGAGTTTGTTGGTCACGAGCTGAAGTGTGACCATGATTAGTCCTAAACTCTAAAGATGACTATTGACTAATCTGGATCATGTTATTGATGACATGGATGATAAGACATGAACCCACAATTAAGTAAAGAAGATTTTACTTAAATGATATATGTGTGGTATATCATTTTTGAAAAAGATGGATATTTGATGGTTTATGATATATATTTTTACATACATTGATATTTAATTATACTGGATAGTTGATATGAGATTCGTGGTTTATATTTTCTCTTTGATATTATTTATCCTTTTTTAAAAAAATATATTATTATATTTGTGTGAGTTAGTGGGGATTCTTAATGGGCTATAAAGCTCATCCTTCCTAATTTTGTTTGTCTTTTTGGAGTTGCAAGATGCTCATACTTGACTGTGGTTTAATTTTGTAGGTGAAAAGATGAATAAATAAAGCATCATTGATACCCGATCGAATGATTGAAGGAAGATTGAATTTGTAAATGTACAATTGTTTCTAATTATTATGAATTGAGACCATTATTTTTTATAGGAATTGATGTTGTAACGGATTTGAAGGCCTCACATGTTCTCTAGGGTATTACTCTAGGGAGTGTGTGGCCGTGTTGTGTGACCGACCTAGGTGCTAAGTTTGGGGCATGATAGAATAGTATCGGAGCTTAAGTTATGATCACTAGAAACTATGACTTAAGTTGAATTTGAATTTAAGTTTATGATCACTAATGATACGATAGAAGTAGCATAAATGGATTCCAAGTCTAGATTTTGGAACTCTAGGTATTGTGATAAAATTTATGTATAAGTTGGCATATGATGCATATAGAAGAGCAAAAGGAGTTATGATTATGATTTCTATAGGTAGAGTCAACCGAAAATGAGTGCAAGAAGTTTTAAGTATGGAGTATATTGCCATATTAGTAGGTTTTATGGTGCCATGTACACTTATTCTATTGTTATTTGAGTGATTCAGAATCCCAAACTTGATATGGGTGCAAACCATGATAGCATGGCATAAAATAGAGTTTTATAGTATTAGAGTAGAATACTCTTTGAGGGTAGCACTTATATGTGATTATTGGCATGTAGAAGAAAAATGTATTGGGTTCTATTGCTACATTAAATTAAGAAGAAATGGGATATACATTCTGGTTGGAATTTTTTTTAATTACTATATTTGGATTGGATTACTTAACCTTACTTTTGCTTATTGGAGATTGTTTGGTGTGTTGAACTCCAAATCAAAGTTAAGGTTTATGAATAGATCTAGGTATCTTGCGTATTGAGTGGATAAATTGGGTTTTGGAGACTTATATGAGTTTAATATACAAGGGACAAGATTTCAAATAATTTATTGATTAATGCTAAAGATCGTGGTGAAGCTTTATGAGAAATAACCAAGTTTATTCTAATCAAGCCAAGTTGACTTGAGGTCTTCTAATGTGTTTGAGTTAATCCTTTTAAAGTAAAAAGTTGATTTGGAATTTTCTAATTGATTGGTAGGTGAATCTAGGATTAACACACTTTGAATTTGTTCTAGATTTATTGGGTTTTGAATAGGTGGTAAAGGCCATGCAATGAACTTAAATGTGGCTATTGATTTGAGGATTAATCATGTTAGGTATACTTGATGCAAATTGAGGACAAAAAGACTCTGCTCTAATTCTACCTGGAAGTTTGAAATTTTTGGTCTTCCCAGTTCTAACATAGAGAACTACTTTGGCCAAAAAACATTTGCAAACTCAAATTTTTTTAGTAAATTTAGATTAGAGTGTGGAGTGGAACTATGATGGTTTGAGATATTTTGAAATTGGTTAGAAGCAATAATTGTTTAATCTACGAGGTATTATGATGGAAGACTTGAGTTAGTAGAGGGACAATTTTATTGATTCCTTGGCTAATTTGAATATAGCACTAAATTTTTACCGATAGGTTATCTTATGGTAGACAATACTGGGGAGAACTTTGAGCCTCTCAAATTTAGCATTAATGGATTGATGGTCCTTCAGTGGGCTCGAATGTAGAATGTTTTAGTGTAGATCTTATTTTTCTAAGTTTGACATTGTTACTCCATTTGGTTGTGAGGGCTTGAGATTTTTCTAAGTTAAAAAGTCAAATCATTACATCGTGTGGGGGGTTTAAAGAAGAAAGAAGGTTGTAGATCATGAAGTGTGTCTGATGCTTAAGCCTTCTTCTATTCTTAATAAGAGTAGATTATGTTGATTATAATATCTATATAGTAGTGATCAAGAGTAATTAATGTCATGGGCAAAAAATTATGATATTTTAATCCAAGGCCAGGAGGTTATTATTTGTTTGAAAGAGATCAAGAGAATCTGATATACATTATAGATGGAAAGGATATAGTTTTGAAATGCTGCATAATTCTTTAAATTAAGATATTATGAAACAAATACTCTCGGTACTGACTATTTCAAGCTTGAGATGATATGAGGATTAAGTACTTTCAAAGTTAAGCACTCTGATACCTCTCTATCATGCTCCAATTCTAGCATTTGGGTCAACCACAAGCACGGCCACACAGTCCCTAAAACAAGACCTTAGAGAATATGTAAGGTCTTAAAGTCTATTACAACCTCAATTTCCATAAATAATAATGATTTCAATTGATAACAATTCAATAAGAATTGCACAAGTATAAATTCAATCATTCATTCGATCGAGTATCAATGATGCTATATTTATTCATCCCTTCATTCATGAACACAAATCATAGCCAACTACGAGCATCCTACAATTCTATAAAGAAAAAAAAAATGGAGGGTGAGCTATATAACCTAGTAAGAATTTTCACATACTCATACTAATATAATAATATACTTCATAAATAATAGATAAACAATATCAAAGAGAAAATACAAACCATGAAATCTGATATTAAGTATCCAATATAACTCAATACTAATATATGTAAAACATGCATATAAACTATTAAATTTCTATCTTTTTCAAAAGTGATATACTACATATATATATATATTACTTAATTATGGTTTCGTGTCTTATCATTCATGTCATCATTAACGTGATTCGGATTAATCAATAGTTATCTTTAGGGTTTTGGACTAATCATGGTCACACTCCAATCTATAACCGGCAAACACAAGTACCATGTTCTTATCCATGGTGGGACTATTCTCAGTGCCATATTTCTATCCATGACGGACTATTAATAATACCATGTTCCTACATATGGTGGGCTACTTTCAGTGCCATATTTCTGCCTATGGTAGATTGTTCTCAATGCTATGTTCCTACCCATTAATTATAGGATATTCTTAGTTTAGCATCACTATTCTAATCACCTTTTCTTAATCATTAATTTATTAATCTCAATCATGCTAGAAAAATACTGTATAATGTTATATTTCTTTCAAAATTTTTAGTAGCTGGTGTCACAATCCAAACCATCCAAAAAGCCATTAATAATAGTATATAGTATGGAAAATATAAGTAGTTATACATGCAATCATATATCCATCAAAATCAGCCATGAGAAATCAAAAATATGCGGTGCATAAGTAAACATATGTACAAGTGTTTGTGTCCAAGAACCTTTACCCCTATTAGCAACGAACTCCGATGGAACACCTACCCATCCATATCCAACATGTTGAATTAAAATCAACTTAAAATGACTTTTCTAGATCAATCCTTAGGAATAATAATTAATAAAATCATTGCTAAGTTCCTAATTCAAAGTTCTTGATGCCTAATTTACTCTTATCCCTAATTCCTTGCTACCTAATACATGACTAACCCACGCTGGGTCCATGGGCTCAGGCCTCTTCAGGTCAGTTCATGGGCCCAAAGCTGAGTCATCACAAGGGTGGTCTACCTAACAGGGACACAAACTTGCAGTGAGAGACTAAATTTTTAACAAAACATAGGATACCGAATTTTGCGTCCGTATCCTATGTGAGTCACCCTTAGGCGACATCTTTTTAGGTTTGGAAAAGATGCGACTTTAAGTGAATAAAATAATGTTCTAACCAGCTACTCATCAACAGGCCAACCAATATGTCTAGTTGATGTTATATGGTTGGGCTAGCTGATCAGATCAAGAATATTGAAGATTTTGGATATATTTCTAGAGAAGTTTTGTAGAAGAAATATAGCCCCCCATTCCATTTATTTTTATAAATTCAGAAATTAAAAGGTGAAATAGATGTTGGTATTGGCCTAGGAAGATGCTGCTCGTGATTTTATATATATCAAAATAATGTTATAAAAGGAAATCTGTAAAAAAATTTCAGAAGTTTGAGAAAGACTTGCTTGGATCAAGATGTTTGATGAATATTGCCCTAACAACATGAATTGCTCTCCAAATGCGGGTCTGCAGTGATCTCATCCCCAAAGTTCAAATTAGGCTTAGCCCGATCCTCCTCTAATGAGAAAAAGAAGAAAAGTAGCAGAAGAAAGTAAAAAGTAATGCAATGTGGAAGCAAACTGTATCCGGTATGCAATATGCATGGCCATGCTGCTGGAGACAAGCCTAGCGTACATTTGGTCATGAGCCCATTTTTCTCAAAGACCGGTCTAGGCTTCATGAGATGGGATTTCTATTTAAGTAAGAAGTCTTGCTTTTGGATCTCCAGATGAGGAACTAAAAAGGAAAGGTGTTTTAAAGATTTTGAACCAACTAAAATTTAGGGGACAAGATTGATTTTTATCTTTTAAAATTTAAATCTTTTCAAATTAAAACCTCAACGTAAATGTTCAAATGAAAGTGTGTGTTACGTGAAAATGCTAAATATTACCCATCCAATCAATGCCTAGGTCACCAGCCTTATATGGAATACGGTGATTTGCTGCATATGCAGTCCTGGTCTTAACTGACACCATCAATCTTAGATACTACATCAACATTTATTGCCATGTCATGAGAAAAAAATAAAATTTAAATGTTAGTTTTCATTCTCTAGTTGCTTTTAAAGAGTGGCCCCACCCTTTGATTTCCTCAAGATTAATTTTAGTGGTAGTGTATTAAATCACAGTGATTTTGGTGGAGCAAATTTTGTTATTAGAAGTACAAATGGTGTGTTAGATTGTTTGATACTATACCTCCTATGACAGAGGTGCATGCTGCATGGAAAGGTATGTTGTATGTAATTAAAGTTTTAAAAACTTCTCATATTATTCTGGAAGGGGACTCCTTGTAGTTATTTGATGGCTTTCTAGTTCAATATCTTTAGACCTTAGTATCCATTTTTTTTTAGACAAAATTATTGGAAAATGGAAGCAACTCTTCAATCTTATAAAGTGAAGCATGTCTACAGAGAATCTAATAATATTGCAAACTGGATGGCACCATATGTGGCTAATCATGGGGGTATACTTTGTAGACAATTATGACAGAAATTTTAAATTTTTTTCTAAATTGTTAGATATTTTATTTTCTAACACTCACAAATATATTTATTCTACATTGGTTTAATAAGTCTGATTTACCAAAAAAATAAAAAGCAACCCCAAGTGCTTGTTTAGACCCTCCAACCAAGTGTAGCCGGGAAATCCTGCCCTAGCCTCTATTCCTCTACCCTTCTCTTTTCTCCCACTTCCTCCTCTCCTCTCTTCTACAATTGTTAGATTTTCTTTCTCCTAGTTTTCTTCCCATGTCTGCTTTATGGAGAAGCATGAAATACTCCTCTACTCATTGTCAATGATGTTGAATTAGGGTAGCACCAGAGAACATATGGTCAAGTGATAGCCAGAGCTTCTCTATTTATTTTTCCTCAATTGCTATCTTTTTCTTCTTTAAAACATCTACTTTCTCTGCAAATGGCATAGGTGTAGGTCCCGATGACTTTGAGATTTCGGTTCTCTTTTCTAGGCATTAGTCATAGGCAGCCGTATTATTTGTGCATGGATGTGAACGGAAGGCATGTTGGGTGGCTTACCACTTTTTTGCTGAAAACACGTAGTACTGATTTGGATGACATGCGCACTACTCTTTTAAATAATATTGTTACTAAGCTACTTCCCACTCCTATCTAATTTATAAGTGTCATCATTAATTTATGAGTAATCATCACATCCACCTATTTAATTATGAAGCTTAATGCAAATGGATGTCCTACCATGGTACTATATATTCATCCTAAAATGCACAATTATGAGTTCTCAATCACTGGTTTTTCATTGATTATATAATTGAAGAACAAAAAACTGGAGTTATGAGATATTATCTCTCTCAACTTGTGTTAGCTAGTGAGGAGATCTATGTATCTTTCATAGTTTTCCTGTACATCTAACTTATAATAGTAAATAAGAATGGAAATATATAATAATATATGTCAAGAATATGCTTTGGGAATCCATATATTCTTGAAGATTCTACAAAGATCCAAAGAATATGCTATGACCATCTTTTAAAAGAAAATATATAATAATTGATTCTAGAAATATACTTTGATTATTTCTTTAATATTCTTTGGTGATCTTTTGAATGATCTTGAAGATTTCTTGAAGATTTATATAGCAACAACTAGGCAAATACCTCCCTTCAAGCAAATGGGGCATATAGACTACACATTGAGTTTGGATCTGAGAGCGAAAAATCGATGACTGGAGAGGCATTTGGTTTGTATATTAGCAATTTGCTTTTGAGAGGAGATGAATCATACATGCAATTGATTGGTAGCTATCTATTTGTGAACAAAATGAGTCAACTTCAATATATTTGGTATGAGCATGAAAAATTTGATGGGTTGTCAAATAAATTAAACTGCGATTGTTACACCAAAGTACACGAAGAGAGAAAAAAAATATATCAAACTCATGCAATAACTATTGAATTCTTATAACCTCAGCAGTAGCATTAGCCAACCCTTTATATTCAGACACTGCACTAGAGCAGGCCATGGTGTGTTGCTTTTTTGAGCTTCATGAAATAAGGTTATAGCAAGGAATATAGTATAGTCATTCATAGATCATCGATCATTAGGATCTCCAATCCAATCTACATCTGAATAGAAATGTAAAGCAGTCTTAGATAATTTACTAAGTTTGAGACCATATATAATGAATAGAGTACTTTAGGTACTGTAGAATTCATTTAACATCCTTCTAGTGCGAAGAAGTTGGCCTATGCATGAATTGGCATACATAATCGATAGTATAGGCAATATAAAGTTGAGTAAGAGTAAGGTATTGAAGGGCCCCAATTATACTATGATAATGACTCGGGTCTGGACACAAATCATCTACATATAGTAAGAGCTTAGAGCTAGATGGTACTAAAGTAGTCATGGACTTGGAGGCATCCATATGAGTCTTCTTGAGAAGACAAAAAATATAATTGGACTATGCAAGAACTAAACCATCTTGCATAGAGTGTGCCTCAATACCTAGGAAATAATGGAGTGGGTCTAAATCTTTCTTTGCAAACTCACAAGTGAGAAAAGAGAGCAGGCCATCAAAAGGGACATTAAAACTACCTATGAGAATAATATCATCAATAATATACAAAGAGAAGAAGAACATATATATAGGTGTTCATGTGCTTGGTAAAGAGATCACATATCAGCTTGAGATCCAAAAAAATAAATCATGAAGCTAAGAACTAAGGCACTGAAATCAAGATTGTGGAGCTTGTTTAAACCCACATAGAAAGCGTCAGAGACAACAAACATAATGTGAATGATCTAGAGGCTATTTCATGAAAACTTCTCCATCAAGGTATCTATGAAGGAAAGTATTTTTGATATCCAACTAGCAGATGGGCAATCCCATAGAAACTATAAGAGAGAGTATCTTGGATAGTGACTTGTTTCACCACAGAGCTGAAGTTCTCACTCTAATCAACACCTTCCCATTGGTTGAAGCTTTTGGTTACGAGTTAGGCCTTGTAACAATCAATCGAACCATCATATTCATTTGATTTTGCCGACCCATTTGCAATGTATAATATATGAATGTGGTCAAGAAGAAACTAATTCTCAAGTGCCATTAGCAATTAAAGCATTATACTCTTCAACTATAGCTTGATGCCAAGTGGAATCTTTGTAGGCCTGTGTATAACAATTGGGCTCAACCAAATCAGCATGTGCAATAATTTCATAGGGTGTTTACTACTGAACCTAGGAGGTTTCAATGTGCCATCCCTAGAATAAGTCACCATTAATTGAATGACTATTATAAGCAATCGCACCTAGAACAGTGGATATGGGCCTATTATGACCTGACGACATAGATGCTGAAGATGATGTTGCTATAGCAGAAGGAGCGGTCAAGCCATCTTGCAAGTGGGCCAAGTGAAGCGGCTGCATGTGTATCTCCTCATTGTGTATATTAGTGTCACCAGATGTCGCATGTTGTTGGGCCCGATTAGAAGGTGGTGGCAAAGTTTAAAGGCAACTAACTAGATGGCTCAACTGAATGGCTGTCTTGAATGAAAAAAGAACTATTGCTATTAGAATTGTGATTTCTAGCATCTTGCGATGGGGTTAAGAAGGATGGAGATAGTAGATTGAGAGTTGGAATAGGAGTGAATGGGAATTAAGATGGTGGATCAGGTAAATGAAACAAGGCCAATAAGTCTATAATGGATGGTGAAGGCACACCATCAACTTCCTCAGAGCTTGATTGCCCACTAGCTGCCTAATATGGATAGTTATCTTCATAAAATATAACATCTCAAGAAATGTAGGTCTGGCCAGTAAATGGAGAGTAGCATCTATATCTGTAATAACAAGCCAAATAGCCAAGAAAAACATGGTGTAGACCAAAATTTAAGCTTGTGAGCATTGTATGGATAGAGATTGGGATAGCATAAACAACCAAAGACTCGAAGGAAAGAATAGTCTGGTTCTTTCCGAAATAAGATTTTGCAAGTAGATTTATTTTGAAGTAATTGTTTGGGTAGCCTATTGATAAGAAAAATAGAAGTTTTGAAAGCAACGTCCCAAAAGAAAAAAAGAATGCTTGATCAAGCAAGCAAAGAAAAACTCATCTCAACTATATATGGATGCTTACGCACCCCTACCCCATTTTGTTGAGGGGTACGCGGACATGATATGCAATGTCCTATCCCATTTATTTGAGTTTATATTGGAATTGAGAAGAAAGGAATTAATGTGCGCCATCCATTTGAAGAAATTTAATTTAGAATCAAGAAGATTTCAAAGGAAAATATGAAACACATCATATCAATTTTTCAAAGGAAAATACCATGAGAATTTTGAAAAAAAAAATCAAGAAAATGACTATAATATTGATAGCAAAAATGAGATAGAATTGGGGATGGGCCCCAAATATCTATATAAACAAGCTCAAGTAGTTTAGAAGCAACATTAATAGAAGAGGAATAATAAGAAAATTGATGATATTTACTCAAAAAACATGAACTAAGTAAACCACGATGAAAATGAATAAATGGAATCTACATAAGAGATAAAATCTTGTTGACTATAAAAAAATTTGCATGCCCGAGACATTGAAACCACAATGTGTTGGCTGATGGAGTAGACGCCATGAATGCTGCTGGAGACAAGCTAGGGCAATCCTTATTTGAAAGATAGTAGAGGCCATGTTTAAGAGGTCCATGGAGCAAGGTTTTGCTGGTTTTGTGGTCCTTGACAAGAAATGAGATGGGTGAAATTCAAAGAAGCAATTATTGTCCTCAAGTGAAATAGGAAATATATTAGATAGCAAGCTTTTTGAAATAGTTGGGGACATGCAAAATATTCTGTAAATGCAAATATCAATGTAAAGAGGAAAGAGAGGAAGAACTGGTGTTGATAATTGGCAGACCTGATTCATCTCCAAGCATAATATGATCCTACTCCATAATTAGATTGAAGAGAAAGATTAGAGAAGCGATTAGTCATATGACGTGTGGCACCGGCACGGGAATCCGCATACAGTCACCAATACCAAATGAATGAGGTGGAGCAAAGGCAACGTGAGCCTGAGGTGGAGTATGTTCCAGCTGAAATGCTTGATTAAATCGTTGATGACATACTCCTACTGTATGGCTATTTTTATTGCAAAGTTGACATTGTATTCACCTTTGATTATTCCGACAATTACTATGGTAAGAGATATTAGATTGAGTTACATTACCTATAGATTCAGAATCTGCAATGCCACACTGGGGGTGGGATCAATGCTTGGCAATGAGGACTAGATGTTGAAGTATGTTACAGCTATGCAGAGGGATTGGACCGAGTGATAACAATGTGGGCCATAGGCCTAGCTTCGATTGAAAAGGCGGCAATTGAGAGGCTGCTTTGGATTGCTCAGCATGCCACTTGTGTTAATAGCATGCCATGAAGTTCTATGAGCATCAGTCGATCTTCTTTCTAAGCTTTAAGAGCTATCATGTATGGGTTACATTCAAGATCAAGGCCGTTGGTCACATGTTCGTACTAATCACCATGGGAAATAGGCTGTCTAATTGCAGCAAGAGAGTTGATCAAACCTTTGGTTTCTCGTATATATTTGGAGATTGAACGACTCCCCCTACTATTGTAAATTATGAAGAGTCTAAGCTTAAGCATTGTCGTGGGTGGCAAACAATTGCCTTATCCAAGCTTCTCATGCCAAATCAATACCCACCACATGACCAACCACATGATCGACAACTAATTCATGATCTAGCCCAAGGCAAGTTGGTCTCTCATGATGCAAGTATGACATTTGGGGTTCGGGTTGGCCATGGAGGTATCATCTGTCACGTCCTGAACCCAACATCCGAGTCGGATATGTGATGGCCGCACACTCCTTAGAACAAGCCCTAAAGAATATGCAAGGCCAAAATAAATCATTAAATCTTAACATCCATAATAATTAATTTCAACAATAATTCATAAAATCTTACATAATTATAAATTAAATTTCTTCAATTCTCTGATCAGATACTATGACACTCTATTTATCCTTCTGTTCACCCGTAAATCCAAGCTATAGCCAATCATAAGCATCCTGTAACTCTGAGAAGAAAAAAAAAATGAAAGCGTGTCAGCTTTATAGCCCAGTAAGAATTTCCATATCACACTGATATAGTAATATAGTCTGAAAATAAGGATAAGCAATAAAATATAAAATCTCATGTTCAATGTCCAGAATAATGCAAACATTCATAAATTTTCTGTCTTGTTAAAATAGATGCATCATCATATGTTAACAGGTGAACCACTTTTGTTCAACAATTGTTTCATGTCTTATCTTTCAATTCTCTTTTCATAATCACATGATTTTTAACATTTTCTTTCTGGCTCTGGACTATCCAAGTCTATACCTCAGTCATCATTCGGATCGAATCCACTTAAAAAAAAGCCTTTCAAGGCTGTCCCAGGATGAGCTCCTGACCGACTGTCCCACGTATGAAAGTCCGTGAGAGGCTGTCTCAGGCATAAGCTTCTGGCAGGCTGTCCCAGGCATGAGCTCCTGGCCGGCTGATCCACTTGTAAGCCAGTGAGGGCTGTCCCAGGCATAAGCTCCTGGCGGGCTGTTCTATATAACAAGGCTAGTCCATACTATATATCTCTTTCTTTTCATTTTATTATTATGTATTTATTTCATCAAATCAATTCCGACTTGCATTATGATCAATTCAGATATGTCATACCCATATAATCATGCCATCAATCTCTGATACATATATATTGACATAACATACTCATGCTCAAAATCAAATAACAGTATCTCAGATATAATAAATTCATCAATCTCAAATCCGACGATGCAAAACCAACGATGCAAGACGAATCGTAAAATAGCATATATATAATAGTGATCATGTATAGGGATTCTTACCTTTACCGGTGACTGATCCAAGCACAGAAATCAATGTTCTCCTTTGATTTATGAATTTTTTAATAAAATATTTCATTCGATATCATATGCAGACAATCATCTCTTCATAATCCTGATCAAATATAAAAATTATATACGGAGAAAATTACCGATAATCGATCCTAATAACACAGATCGAGGACCTCTCTTAGGATTAACCAAAATTAGGACTTATCTATGTATCAGGATCCTCCACTGATCCATAAGATTTTTAGAGAGAGAAAATTCATGAAGAGAGAGAAAGTAGAGAGAGAAAATGGAGAGAGAATCTTTGTATCCTTCAGATGAGGCAATCATGGTCGAGATCATCAGAGGTCCTATCAGGATGACTCAATATGAATCAAATGTTATAAATTTCGAATAGGATCGGGCTGAGATCAGATCTACCACACGAATTTTGGAGCAAACTCAAATCATCATATTTTTATTTCAAATTTATTCTAGGATCCGTGATGAAATCAAAGAGAGAAAGACACTAGAGAGATAAAATCCATAAAGAGAGAGAAAAAAGTCTAGAGAGAGAATCTAGAGAGAGAAACTGCAGAGAGAAGGTAGAGAGAGGAGAGAGGAAAGAGAGAGAAAGGAGAGAGAGGAAAATTCTCTCTCTTCTTCTTCTTCTTCTTTCTATTTTTTTGTTTTCCTTATTTTTATTTTTCTCTTTCTCTTTTTCTTTTCTTTTTTTTTTCTTTCTTTTTCTTTTTCCTTTTTCTTTTCTTTTCACGGGAGCAGAGGACTTGTGTGGTTCTCTTCTTCACAGAACAGGGGAGGTCCTTCCTCCCCCTTGTTCCCGAACTAAGGCCCCCCCCCAACTGACCACCACTCTGATTGGTGGAGCAGTCCCGACGATGTCAAGAGATCCGGTCTGGTGACCGACGACGGCAACCAGTGACGAAAAGAAAAAAAATAAGGTAACATGGAGAAAACAGGGGATCTTCTTTGAAATTTATTTCCAGCAAAATCGATGGCCGGCGGTGAGGTCTGGGGTTGTGAGAAGATGAGCAAGAGAGAGAAAAGGAAGGATTGGGACCTTACCTTGGTTCCGGTGGTATCTCCGGTCTTGATTTTCGGTGGGCACGGTGAAGGCAATCAACGACTCCATCGAAAGAAAAGAGGGAGAAAGAAGAGAGAGGAAGCCTGATGTTTTCATGGCTTGCTTAAGATAAAGAAGAGGAAATTTATAGATAGGATCTAGGGCTCCTAGAGTCCCAATCCCATTCTGATTCAAAGAGGAAAGACAGACTCTATCAAGAGTCCTCTTCCGTTCTCTTCTTTCTTATTATTATTTTTTTTTTAAATCTGGGTTATTACATTCTCCCCTCCTTAAAATAATTTCATCCTCGAAATTTAAGTTATGTCGTTCGAGATACATATTTCAAAGTATACATTCTTCATGTCATTCTTAAGCTTACGATAATGTCTTATATATTATTTATTTCTCATAATCTTATTATAACAAAAATTATTTGAAATTTTAAATTCATCTCCTCTTATTGCTTTCTCAACTTTTTGGAGAACTGTAACATTTTAGACTTGTATTAATATACCACCATTATTTGTCTAATACATTCCACTCGAAATTCATAATTATCTCAGATTACCCTTGATAGAAAAATAAATAAAGGTCTAACATCGAGCACTCTTCACAATCATCCATTTCTTTCTTCTCTTGACCTCCCAACAAATTTTATATATAAACTCTCATCTTAAGAAAATCTCAATCTTCTATATCAGTCCAAGTAACAATATTAATTTTTTTTAAAAAATATGATATCTATGTCAGGACATTCTAAGTTTGAACTAATATCAAAACTATCAAGCTGTTAATAAACTTGAGATATCTAAAATTTTTTGGCCTTATCTATAATGAAGCAACCTACTGACAAAAATTATCCAGCTATGATCAGATTAGATCAAAATTTATAGTATCCTTTCATTATCAATAAAATCCTTCCTTATTTGCAACTAATGTATTCCATCATAATATCTTTTGATTTAAAAGATTAATATTTCAAATCGATTTAATCCACCATGCTTTTGCTGCGCATTCTGATCTTAATTTATCAAATTATATAAGTCTATCAAAGATAAAATATCTTTATATGTTAGATCAATCCAGGATAGATCCAACTTTCAAATTTCATATAAGACTTAGGACAAAATTTTAAGTTTCTTTATCTTTACTATCTTTGGGTATAGCATATAAAAATTAAATCTTGATCCACTTTCTATGTTTGAAATCATTGTATAAGTTTCATCATTCTTCAAGAATCAAACATGTCTAGAATCAATTGGAGTTAACTTTAGATTTACCTTACAATCATTTAGATAATTTTTAAATCAATCTTCTTTTTTTTAAAAGAATTAATTCTAACTTGACAAACTAGAAGAACTCAAGCCAACATCCTTAAGTAGAGTCAACTTGATTATTTCTTATAAAGCTCTCTTCATCACAACCCTTAATATTACTTAATAAATCCATACAAAATCTTGTCCCTTGTATAAGTCATTCAAAATTTAACACTAACAAGATGTCTTAGTTCAATTTAAAAAAAAAATTAAACTTTGACTTGAATAATTAATACACTTCACCATCTTCAACAATCACAGTAAAAATTAAAAAAAATCTAATCCAAAGATAGTAATACGAATTATTAAAGATTTCATCATAACCTGTATATCATACTCTGACAAAATAATTTTTTTTTTTAATTTAACAATAATATCAAAATACTTTTGATCCACTTAGAAAAATAAACTATTGACTTGAAATTCAATGCAACTTGAAAGATCAAGGAATCATATTCAGAATATGATATTTTGAGTAACCAAAAAAAATTTTACTAAGATGTGTATCTCATATTCTCATAATAAAATTTAAGTATATTTTTTATCTAAGATTGAGTTTCATATATGACCTCTTATGGGTTCAGTGTTCAAAAATATTTCTCTCTCATATGATGTAATTTCTTCTTAGACCATACCCTAATTAACTTTCTTTGATAAGTTCAAAATTCATAATGCTCAGACAATTATCATCGAAAAAAAAAAATATCATGATCTTCAATCATATAAGTTTTATATTCCAAAATCATCTAGTATACTCAACATAACTTATCAATACCTCCCACTTTATTCCAAGGTCAACTCTTTTAATACTTAGGTCAACCTTACTAATTGAAATCTAAGATATAACTCATCAATTCTATTATAGATATCATATGCCACTTATACATAAATTTCATCTTAATATCTATTGATTCGAAATCTAAATATTGAATCTTCTCTTTTATATCTATCATGTTCCTCATGATCATAACCTAAGTTTAAATATCACTAAAGTCATAATTTCAAATAATTATAATCTTAAGCTTAAATACCACTTAAATCATATTTTCTAATGATCATAACCTAAATTGTAATATCATTCTATTACATCCTTAATGATTATAACCTCAGACTCTAATATTATCTATCATACTCTATTGATTATAATCTCAAAGTTTTGATATCACTTATATGACAAACCCTAGTGATCTTAAACTTGGGCTCTAGTACTGTTCTGTCATATCCTCATCACTTATATCATTATCTCCAAATAAATGTAACCTAAGCTCTAAGCTCAAATGCCACTCTGTCACATCCTACTGATCTTATATAAAGTTTTAATATCTCTTCATAATCTTTGATGATCTTAAACCTAAGCTCTGATACCATTCTGTCACGCCCCGAACCCAACACCCGGGTCGGATACGTGATGGTCGCACACTCTTTAGAGCAAGCCCTAAAGAATATGCAAGGCCAAAATAAATCATTAAATCTTAATATCCATAATAATTAATTTCAACAATAATTCATAAAATCTTACATAATTACAAATTAAATTTCTTCAATTCTCTGATCAGATACTATGACACTCTATTTATCCTTCTGTTCACCCATAAATCCAAGCTATAGCCAATCATAAATATCCTGTAACTATGAGAAGAAAAAAAAAATGAAGGGGTGTGAGCTTTACAGCCCAGTAAGAATTCTCATATCACACTGATATAGTAATATAGTCTGAAAATAAGGATAAGCAATAAAATATAAAATCTCATGTTCAATGTCCAGAATAATGCAAACATTCATAAATTTTCTGTCTTATTAAAATAGATGCATCATCATATGTTAACAGATGAACCACTTTTGTTCAACAATTATTTCATGTCTTATCTTTCATTTCTCTTTTCATAATCACATGATTTTTAACATTTTCTTTCTGGCTCTGGACTATCCAAGTCTATACCTCAGTCATTATTCGGATCGAATCCACTTAAAAAAAAACCTTTCAAGGCTGTCCCAAGATGAGCTCCTGGTCGGCTGTCCCACGTATGAAAGCCCGTGAGAGGCTGTCCCAGGCATAAGCTTCTGACGGGCTGTCCCAGGCATGAGCTCCTGGCCGGCTGATCCACCGTAAGCCAGTGGGGGCTGTTCCAAGTATAAGCTCCTGGCGGGCTGTCCCAAGCATAAGCTCCTGGTGGGCTGTTCTATATGACAAGGCTAGTTCATATCATATATCTCTTTCTTTTCATTTTATTATTATGTATTGATTTCATCAAATCAATTCCGACTTGCATTATGATCAATTCAGATATGTCATACCCATATAATCATGCCATCAATCTCTGATACATATATATTGACATAACATACTCATGCTCAAAATCAAATAACAGTATCTCAGATATAAGAAATTCATCAATCTCAAATCCGACGATGCAAAACCAACGATGTAAGACCAACCGTAAAATAGCATATATATAATAGTGATCATGTATAGGGATTCTTACCTTTACCAGTGACTGATCCAAGCACAGAAATCAATGTTCTTCTTTGATTTATGAATTTTTTAACAAAATATTCTACTCGATAACATATGCAGACAATCATCTCTTCATAATCCTGATCAAATATAAAAATTATATATGGAAAAAATTACCGATAATCGATCCTAATAACACAGATCGAGGACCTCTCTTAGGATTAACCAAAATTAGGACTTTTCTATGTATGAGGATCCTCCATTGATCCATAAGATTTCTAGAGAGAGAAAATTTATGAAGAGAGAGAAAACTTTAGAGAGAGAAAGTAGAGAGAGAAAGTGAAGAGAGAATCTTCGTATCCTTCAGATGAGGCAATCATGGTCGAGATCATCAGAGGTCCTATCAGGGTGACTCAATATGAATCAAATGTTATAAATTTCGAATAGGATCGGGCTGAGATCAGATCTACCACACGAATTTTGGAGCAAACTCAAATCATCATATTTTTATTTCAAATTTATTCTAGGATCCATGATGAAGTCAAAGAGAGAAAGACACTAGGGAGATAAAATTCATAAAGAGAGAGAAAAAAGTCTAGAGAGAGAATCTAGAGAGAGAAACTGCAGAGAGAAGGTAGAGAGAGGAGAGAGGAAAGAGAGAGAAAGGAGAGAGAGGAAAATTCTCTCTCTTCTTCTTCTTCTTTTTTCTATTTTTTTGTTTTCTTTATTTTTATTTTTCTCTTTCTCTTTTTCTTTTCTTTTTTTTCTTTCTTTTTCTTTTTCCTTTTTCTTTTCTTTTCACGGGAGCAGAGGACTTGTGTGGTTCTCTTCTTCACGGAACAGGGGAGGTCCTTCCTTCCCCTTGTTCCCGAACTAAGGGCCCCCCCCAACTGACCACCACTCCGACCATTGGAGCAGTCCCGACGACGTCAAGAGATCGGGTCTGGTGACCGACGACGGCAACCAGTGACGGAAAGAAAAAAAATAAGGTAACATGGAGAAAACAGGGGATCTTCTTTGAAATTTATTTCCAGCAAAATCGATGGCCGGCGGTGAGGTCTGGGGTTGTGAGAAGATGAGCAAGAGAGAGAAAAGGAAGGATTGGGACCTTACCTTGGTTCCGGTGGTATCTCCGGTCTTGATTTTCGATGGGCACGGTGAACGCAATCAACGACTCCATCGAAAGAAAAGAGGGAGAAAGAAGAGAGAGGAAGCTTGATGTTTTCATGGCTTGCTTAAGATAAAGAAGAGGGAATTTATAGATGGGATCTAGGGCTCCTAGAGTCCCAATCCCATTCTGATTCAAAGAGGAAAGACGGACTCTATCAGGAGTCCTCTTCCGTTCTCTTCTTTCTTATTATTTTTTTTTTTTTAAATCTGGGTTATTACATCATCCATCTCAATGGTAACGGTGACTGATGGACAATGATGGGAGCCATCAACATAACCAAGCAGATCAAAAGCTCTCAAATATAGAATAAAACATATTTTTCATACAAGATATATTAGGTCCTCCCGACCTAACACTGGTAGAGAGAAGACTAGGGGAAGAAGAGCCATTCTGCTGAGAGGCTTAAGGAAGGGGATAGAAGATAGGATCAACAGATGCAAATCAAAAGAACTCTGATACTATAAAGAAAAGAAAACTAGCGTTGTAGGAAATTCTCTCTCTCAACCTATGTTGGTGAGGTGGTCTATGTATCTTTTATAGTGTTTCTATAAATCTCCTTACAAATGGTAATAGATACGAGGATGGAAATGTACAATGATAGATCCTAAGAATATGCTCTGAGAATCTGCATATTCTTGAAGATTCTATGAATATCCCAAGAATAAGAATATGATATAGCAATCCTTTAATGGCAAATATATAATAATATATTCTAGGAATATGTTTTGATAATTTTTTGAATATTCTTTGGTGATCTTTTGAATGACTATTTGTTGAAGATTCATACGGCAATAACTAGGCTATAAGAATCATAGAATAAGCTCTGGTATCTCTTTTTTAAAAACACTTCTATGAGCCATAAAGTACCTTTTCTTAGGAGTGCTGGTGACGAACAACAACACGGTAAGAACTGGCTAGGAGAAGCAATGATGGATGAGGAGGGAAACGAATGGCTACTTAATGATTTTAAGGAACAAATGCCATTATCTTACGCATAATGTCATGGCAAATTTCTATCTTCGACCAATCCATTATCCATAGGGGATTGATGAAGTTTACTTGAATTGGGGCGTTCAATGTGTTCATTTTAGTGCCACATGAGATGAGAAATTGATCACGAATAGGACGGTGCAGCGTTGATTTATTTTGTATTTTATTTGATTAGAACATGTGACAAGTTAGGTGATGTTCATAGTAATTATATGTCTGGATGCGTGGGTCTAATAATTATAGCAAAATTGCAATTAGTGGCAGACTGGTATAGGCAAAACCCTGGTTGGAAAACTCATGCGGCAAGGTTGAAATCATGGTCTCACAACTACTGGCGAAATCATGTCTGGGATACCTGATTAGTCAAATCCAAGTTTAAAGAGTTGAAGTGTTCTTTCGAATTTTCGTGTGGCCCACTCTTATTGGCTCACTAATAATTGAGATGACTTAATTAGCAAATCAAAAGCTTGTGTACGAGTCATATTCCCTATATTATAGCTAAATAATGCATTTCTTCTTCTTCTTCTTCTTTTTTTCCCCCAAGTAGAACTTGATCGCTCTATGGCGCTTCAAGATGCATGATTATTCTTAAATTAAAGCAGTCAAAATAATTTTATGGTTACAAATTAAAAACACATGATTTTTTTCTTTTTATACCATATCCTAAGAACTTCAAAATAATTATTACTACTTGGTAACTTGGGGTTATTGTTAATTTTGAACAATAATAACAAAATTAAATAGGTTATACATCACTACAATAAAAATGATTTTTGACAGCAAATTGCTTGTGGCATTTCTTATTACATGTCGCAAAAATCTCATTTTTTGCTGCATTTTAGTAAAAATACCGCTATCTTTCAATAAGTATTTTTTTATTAGCAATACTTTATTATAAATGCTGCTATAAATTTGTATCTTTGGCATATTACTTGAAGTGCAAAAAACCATAACTAATGTTATGGCATTTAACTAATATACCAGTAAATAATATCATAATTTATAAAATTTTAAAAAATCATCACTAAATCTTAAATTATTAATTTTTATATAAGGCTTGATTTAGTCATACCTAGGGTTGAAAACGAATCAGATACAGATCAGATATCACCATATCTGTATCCATATTTATTTTATCTAACAAATACAAATACGGATATGGATATTATTTGAATGCAAAAATTTATATCCATATTTATTTTAAATGGATATGGATGTAATTTGAATATTAAAAGTATAGATATAATTATAGATATTACTTAAATAATTAAAATTTATGACTACAGAATCAAAGATATTACTAAATAAATGATATATCAAGTTAATAATATGTTTATATGGTTGTATAATTCTCTTAAATTTAATAATTCTTATATAAAATTATATAGGATTATATGTACATTTGGATATTTGGATATGGATTAGATAGTTGTCGATCCATATACATATCCATTTTTCTTTGACGGATATAGATACGAATACGGATATTAGTCAGATTCTCAAATTTCTGTTCATATTTGGATTGATTCAGATACAAAAAAAGATTTGGACAGATAATATCCATACTACTTTCATCCTTAGTCATACCAATCTCATAAAATATATTATTATACATATATATTCTTAGCATTACTTATTTAATGATATGAATGTATGTTAATAAGTTAAATAAACTATATCTATATAATAATATTACAAGTTATGGGTTGGTGGTTAAGATATTGCTATTCGAATAAGAGCTCAATGGTTCAAATTCTTTATTTGTTGTAATTCTAGGATATATAATTTATTTTTTGATAATTTTTATCAGCATATAAAAAATATCGGTGTACTTTAAAATTTTAAAGACACTTATATATATCGCTCAAATAAAAATTTTTATCGATATTTTACTAAAAATATTGATAATTAATTATCGATACCATCTTAAGACAGTACATAAAAAAATACCACAAAAATATCGATAAAGATATTTGCGACATTCTTTCTGATCTATAGTGGCACTTAAAAATACTGATAATGATTATTTTTGAAATCTTTTGATTATATATATGTCACGCCCCAAACCCAACACTCGGGTCGGATACGTGATGGCCGCACATTCCTTAGAGTAAGCCCTAAAGAATATGCAAGGCCAAAAATAATTCCTTACAACCTCAACATTCATAATATCTAATTTCAATAATAACTTGTAAAACTTACATAATTATAAATTAAATTCCTTCAATCCTCTGATCAGATATATTGACATTCTATCTATTCATCTGCTCACCCACAATCCAAACCATAGCCAACCATGAGCGTCCTGTATCTCTGAGAAGAAAAAGAAAGATGAAGGAGTGTGTACTTTACTGTCCAGTAAGAATTTTCATATCATACAGATATAATAATATAATCTGAAAATAAGAATAAGTAGTAAAACATAAAATCTCATGTTTAATATTCGAAATAATATAAATATCCATAAATTTTTTATCTTATTAAAAGAGATGCATCATTATATGTTAATGGGTGAAACACTTTTATTCAGCATTTATTTCATATCTTATCTTTCATTTTTTTTTTCATAATCATATGATCTATAATCTTTTTCTTTCTGGCTTTAGACTAACCAAGTCTATACCTCAGTCATCATCCGAATTAATTTCTACTTAAAAGCCTTTCAAGACTGTCCCAGGATAAGTTCCTGGCCAACTGTCCCATATATGAAAGCCCGTGAGAGGCTGTCCCAGTCATAAGCTCCTGACAGGCTGTCCCAAGCATGAGCTCCTAACTGGCTGATCCACCTATAAGCCAATGGGGGCCATCCCAAGCATAAGCTCCTGGCAGACTGTCTCAGGTATAAGCTCCTGACGGGCTGTTCCACATGACAAGGCTAGTCCATACCATATCTCTCTTTTTTATTTAATCATTATGTGTTGATTTCATGAAATCAATTTTGACTTATATTATGATCAATTTAGATATGTCATATCCATATAATCATGCCATCAATCTCTGATACATATATATTGACATAATATACTCATGCTCAAAATCAAATAACAGTATCTCAGATATAATAAATTTATCGATCTTAAATCCAACGATGCAAAACCAATAATGCAAGACCAACAGTAAAATAGCACATATATAATGGTGATCATGTACAAGGATTCTTACCTCTATCAATGACCAATCTAAATGTAGAATTCGATGAGCTCCTCAATCTATGAATCCAAAATCAAGATATTTTGCTCCATATCTTCTTGTACAATAATTACATCTCTACATGATCAAGGTTAAATATAAAAATCATAATATGAAGAAATTACGGATGAATGATCCTAATAATATAAATCCAGAACCTCTCCTAGGATTAGTCAAAATTGGGATTTGTCTAAGTATCTAGACCCTTCATTGGTCCACAAGATTTTTAGAGAGAGAAAATCTATGAAGAGAGAGAAAATTTTAGAGAGAGTGGAGAGAAAAAGTGGAGAGAGAATCTTCATATCTTTCAGATGAAAAAATTATAGTTGAGATCATCAGAGGTTATATCAGGGTGACTCAATATGAATTAACCATGATCGATGTTATAAATTTCAAATAAGGACCGGATCGGGATCCAATCTACTGCATGAATTTCGAAGTGATCTCAAGTCATCTTATTTTTATCTCAAGTTTATCCTAGGATCCGTGATGCAATCAGAGAGGGAGAGAAAGACCCTAGAGAGAGAAAATCTAGAGAGAAAGTAGAGAGAGAATCTAGAGAGAAATTGGAGAGAGAAAGGCAGAGAGAGGGGAGAGGAAAGAGAGAGAAAGGAGAGAGAGGAAATTCACTCTTTTCTTCTTTTTTTTTCTATTTTTTTCTTCTTTTTTTTTCTTTTTTTTCTCTTTCTCTTTTTTCTTCTTCTCTTTTTCCTGTTTTCTTCTTTCTTTCCTCTTCCTTGGCTGAACAGGGGAGGACCATAAGGGAAGGGGCTTGGTGGCTCGGCTCCTATGAGGGGTGGCAGCGTCTGGTCGATGGCGACAGAGCAAGGAAGGCCGGCGGTGAGGTTCGGCCGACGAAAAATCAAGAAACAATCAGAAAAATAGGGTACCGCCCCTTTCTCTTTAGTTTTTCGATCATTGGTCGGTCACCGACAGCTAAAACCTCTCAGGAAAGAGGGATAGAGAGATGAAAATCCTATCCTAAGGGTGAGACACCGCAAACGACGGTGCTGGTGGTCGGAAAAGAGGAGGAAGGTGGCCCGGCCGAACAGGGGTTCATCCTTTTCATGGGTTTTCTAGCGATCCTGATGGTCGGTGAGGGTCTAAAGCCATGGGAAGAAAGAAAAGAGGGAGAAGAAGAAAAATTGAAGCCTTACCTGAGCTCTGGTGGCCTCTCTGATCTTCGATTTTTGATGAATAAGAGAAGAGGATGCCGCGGCTTTCACAAAGAAAAGAGGAGGAATCGAGCTCAACGATCGTCGTAGAGGCTCTTGAGGGAGGGGGGAAGCTTATTTATAGAAAATCCTAGAGCTCCAGTGGTCCTAGGACTCATCAGATATCGGGAGTCTTCTTCCCATTCTATTTTTTTTTGTATGGGCTTTGGGCTTCTAGATTTTTAGACCTGGTCTAAGGCCCAAATGGGTCGGGTGTCACATTCTCCCCCCTTCAAATAATTTCATCCTCAAAATTAAGTTATGTTGTTTGAGATATATTCTAAAAATATATATATATATATACATGCATCATGTCATTCTCACGCTTCCAATAATGTCTTACATATTATTTATTTCTCATGATCTTGTTTTAACAAAAATTATTTGAAATCTCAAACTCATCTATTCTTATTGATTTCTTAATTTTTTCGAAGAACCGTAACATTTTGGACTAATAACAGAACTATCAAGCTATTAACAATATACTTGAAATGTCTAGGATTCTTCTTGATATTATCTGCAATGAAATAACCTATTAGCAAAAATTACTCGGCTATAATCTGATTAAATCAAGATCTGTAACATCCTTTCATTATCAATAAAATCTTTTCTTATTTATAATTAATATATTTTATAATATTTTTTGATTTAAAGGATTAATATTTTTAATCAATTTAAACTACGATACTTTTACTATGCACTCTGATCTTAACTTATCAGATTATATAAATTTATCAAAGATCCATAATATCTTTATATGTTAGATAAATCAAAGATAGATCTAATCTTTAAATTTTTATTTAGATCTTAAAATAAAACTTTAAGTTTCTTTATCTTTACTGTCCCTTAGGCATAGCACATCAAAATTAAATCTTGATCCACTTTTCATGTTTGAATTTATTGTATAAGCTTCATTACTTCTCAAGAATCTAATATATCTGGAATTAATTGAAGTTAACTTTGGATTTACTTTACAATCATTTAGATAATTTTTAAACCAACCTTTCTTTGTAAAAGAATTGACTCCAACTTGAACAAACTAGAAGAACTCAAGTCACATCTTTGTAAATAGAATCAACTTGATTATTTTTTGTAGATCTCTCTTCATCATAATCCTTAGCATCAATAGATAAATCTATACAAAATTTTGTCCCTTATATGTTAAGATTTATATAAGTCATTCAAAATTTAATACTAGCGAGATATCTTAGATCAGCTCGAAAATCTAAATTTTTATTTGAATAATTAATACACTCCACTATCTTCAACAATCACAAGAAAAAGTAAAGAATTTAATCCAAAGATGGTAATATGAATTATTAAAATTTTCTCATAACATGTATATCATATTCTAACAAACTAATTCTTCATATTTAATTTGATAATAATATCAAAATATCCTAGATCCACTTAGAAAATTAAATTTTTAACTTGAAATTTAATGTAACTTGAAAGATCAAAAAAATCACATCCAAATATGATATTTTGAATAACCAAAGATTTCATCAAGATGTGTATCTCATATTCTTATAATAAAGTCCAAATATATTTTTCATCTAAAATTGAGTTTCATATATGACCTCTTATAGGTTCAATGCTCAAAAATATTTTTTTCTCATATAATGTAATTTCTTCTTAGACCATATCCTAATTAACTTTCTTTTGATAAGTCTAAAAATTTTATAATACTCAAAAAATTAACATCAAAATCAGAAAAGTTATCATGACCTTCACCCATATAAGTTTCACATTCAAAAATCATCGAGTATACTCAACACAACACATTAATATCTCCCTCTTCATTTCAGGATCAACACTTCTCATACTTAGGTTAACCCTACTAATTGAAATCCAAGATATAACTCGTCAATTCTATTATAGACATCATATACCACTTATGTATAAATTTCATCATAGTATCTATTAATTCAAAATTCAAATATTGAATCTTTTCTACTATGTTTATCATGTCCCTAATGATCATAACCTCAAGTTCAATATTACTAAAGTCATAATTTCGAATAATTATAACATTAAGATCAAATACCACTTAAGTCATATTCTTTAGTGATTATAACCTAAGTTCTAATATCATTCTATCACATCCTTAATGATCATAACCTTAAACTCGGATATTATCTATCATACCCTATTGATTATAATCCTAGAGTTTTGATATCACTTATATGACAATCCCTAGTGACCTTAAACCTGGGCTCTAGTACTATTCTGTCATATCCTAATCACTTGTATCATTGTCTCCAAATGAACGTAACCTAAGCTCTAAGCTCAGATACCACTCTGTCACATCCTATTGATCTTACATAAAATTTTGATATCACTTCATAATCCCAAGTGACTTAAACTTAAGCTCTAATATCATTTTGTCATATCCTAATCACTTATATCTTAATTCCCAAATGATCATAACCTAAGCTCTGATACCACTCTGTCATGCCCTGAACCCAACACCGTCGGATACGTGATGACCGCACACTCCTTAGAGTAAGCCCTAAAGAGTATGCAAGGCCAAAAATAATTTCTTACAACCTCAACATCCATAATATCTAATTTCAATAATAACTTGTAAAACTTGCATAATTACAAATTAAATTTTTTCAATCCTCTGATCAGATATCATGACATTCTATCTATTCATCTGTTCACCCACAATCCAAACCATAGCCAATCATGAGCATCCTGTATCTCTTAGAAGAAAAAGAAAGATGAAAGGGTGTGAGCTTTATAGCCCAATAAGAATTCTCATATCACACTGATATAACAATATAATCTAAAAATAAGAATAAGCAATAAAGCATAAAATCTTATGTTCAATATCCGAAATAATACAAACATCCATAAATTTTCTGTCTTATTAAAAAAGATGCATCATCATATGTTAATGGGTGAAATATTTTTATTCAGCATTTATTTCATGTCTTATTTTTTATTTTTTTTTTCATAATCACATGATCTTTAATCCTTTTCTTTCTGACTTTGGACTAACCAAGTCTATATCTCAGTCATCATCCAAATCAATTTTTACTTAAAAATTTTTCAAGGCTGTCCCAGGATGAACTCCTGGCTGTCCCATGTACGAAAGCCCGTGAGAGGTTGTCCCAAGCATAAGCTTCTAGCGGGCTATCCCAGGCATGAGCTCCTGGCTGGCTGATCCACCTATAAGCCAGTGGGAGTTGTCCTAGGCATAAGCTCCTGATGGGCTGTCCCAGACATAAGCTCCTGGTGGACTGTTCCACATGATTTAATCATTATGTATTGATTTCATCAAATCAATTTCGACTTACATTATGATCAATTTAGATATGTCATATCCATATAATCATGCCATCAATCTCTGATACATATATATTGACATAACATATTTATGCTCAAAATCAAATAACAGTATCTCAAATATAATAAATTCATCGATCTCAAATCCGATGATGCAAAACCAATGATGCAAGACCAACGATAAAATAGCATATATATAATGGTGATCATGTACAGGGATTCTTACCTCTATCGATCACTAATCTAAATATAGAATTCGATGAGCTCCTCAATCTATGAATCCAAAATCAAGATATTTTGCTCCATATTTTCTTGTATAATAATTACATCTCTATATGATCAGGGTTAAATATAAAAATCATAATATGGAGAAATTACGAATGAATGATCCTAATAATATAAATCCAGAATCTCTCCTAGAATTAGTCAAAATTTGGATTTGTCTAAGTATCTAGACCTTTCATTGGTCTACAAGACTTCTAGAGAGAGAAAATCCATGAAGAGAGAGAAAATTCTAGAGAGAGTGGAGAGAGAAAGTGGAGAGAGAATCTTCATATCTTTCAGATGAAGAAATTATGATTGAGAACATCAGAAGTTATATCAAGATGACTCAATATGAATTAACCATGATCGATGTTATAAATTTCAAATAAAGATCGAATCGGGATCCAATCTACTGCACGAATTTTGAAGTGATCTCAGATCATCTTATTTTCATCTCAAGTTTATCCTAGGGTTCGTGATGCAATCAGAGAAGGAGAGAGACCCTAGAGAGAGAAAATCTAGAGAGAAACTAGAGAAAGAATCTAGAGAGAAAAATTGGAGAGAGAAAGGTAGAGAGAGGGGAGAGGAAAGAGAAAGAAAGGAGAGAGAGAAAATTCTCTCTTTTCTTCTTTTTTTTTCTATTTTTTTTCTTTTTTTTTCTTTTCTTTTTTTTTTCTCTTTCTTCTTCTTCTCTTTTTTCCGTTTTCTTCTTTCTTTCCTGTTCCTTGGCTGAACAGAGGAGGACCATAAGGGAAGGGGGCTCGGTGGCTTGGCTCCTATGAGGGGCGGCGGCATCTGGTCGATGGCGACAGAGCAAGAAAGGTCGGCGGCAAGATTCGACCGACGAGAAATCAAGAAACAATCAAAAAAATAGGGTACCGCCCCTTTCTCTCTAGTTTTCCGATCATTGGCAGGTCGTCGGTGGTCAAAACCTCTCGGAGAAGAGGGATAGAGAGATGAGGATCCTATCCTAGGACTGAGACACTGCAAATGGCGGCACTGGTGGCTGAAAAAGAGGAGGAAGGTGGCCCGATCGAACAGGGGTTCACCCTTTTCATGGGTTTTCTAGCGATCTTGATGGCCGATGAGGGTCTAAAGCCATGGGGAGAAAGGAAAGAGGGAGAAGAAAAAAAATTGAAGCCTTACTTGAGCTCCGATGGCCTCTCCGACCTTCAATTTTCGATGAATATGAGAAGAGGATGCTGCAGCTTCCACGGAGAAAAAAAGGAGGAATTGAGCTCAACGATCGCCGTGGAGGCTCTTGAGGGAGGGGGGAGGATTGTTTATAGAGGGTCCTAGAGCTCCAGTATTCCTAGGACTCTTTTTTTATTCAAGATTCATCGGAGAGGAGTCTTCTTCCCGTTCTGTTTTTTTTTTTTTTTTTGTATGGGCTTTGGGCTTCTAGCTTTTTAGGCTTGGTCCAAGGCCCAAATGGGATGGCTGTCACAATATATATATATATATATATATATATATATATATATATATATATATATATGTGTGTGTGTGTGTGTGTGTGTGTGTGTGTGTAGCAATGGACTTGACCGGTTGTTTCATGTAATGGACTTGAATAAAGATATACTCATCATTCAATAATTTTCTATGAAATCTAATATATATATGTAGCAATTTTTAGGAAAAGGAAATACTACATTTCTTATTTTTCAGTACTTGAACATGATCAACAAAAGAGTTGTTAATTATGTAGATTAGAGTTAGTTAAATATTTTTTGAGGTGATTAATGATGTCAAAATTAGTACTTCAACCTTAAAATAAGATTTCAAACCTGGTCAAGAGGAGTATCATAAGTTATTGTCTATTTAATCTTGAACAATTTTATATTTTTAGTTGTTAGTTTTAATTCATTATTTTATTTTAAATTATTTATATCTTTAATTTATACTCAGAACTGCCATTTATTTTGGACAAATAATTAACATTAGACAATTCAAATATGCATCACGAGTGTTTTCAACTGTGGCTCAACTATTTTGGAGACATGCTTTTTAAAAAAATAATAATAATAAAATATAGCCATTTATGTCAAACATAATATGAGCTTCTTTTAAGCAATATTTATGGACTTATACAGAACTCACACTTGGTAAATGATAGTAAAGTAATTTTCAGCTGTTTATAAGTATCTAAAATGGGATTTATTTTAGCTGTTGTTTATAACTATAAAAAATGGGGCATATTTTAGCCAACTTGTTTATAAATATAAACAACAAGATGTATTTCAGCTCCTATACAGTGGGATGCTTGCCATACAGGATATGAAGGAGCTAACTGAATTTGCAGGTATGGAATGGCAAGATAAATCAAGTAGAGGTAGTCTTTGTGCAGCCTGATCTAAAGAAATAGCCAAAATTACATGCTATAACAAATCTATCAGGTTTACAAGGCAGTGACTAAATCTAAAAGACCAGTCTAGTGTGTAAATAGTTTGATGGTAAGTTACGTGCAAACCTATTACACCAACTCATATACTTAATGCTGGACCACCGAACGCTTGCTTGGATACTATCATCCGTTTGAAGGCATTAAGTTCAACTACGATTGGATTGGACCTTCAGAGGGGTAGGGTGGATACAGGATAGAACATGAGGATTGGCCTTCAATCCCCAAATCTTAGAAATAAATACTATAAATCAAAGAAGTGTTTTTTTTTTCCTGAGTGCAAGGAGAAGGAAACGAAGAGCTTTCCCCCATTTTTATTGAGAATTGAAGCAAGAGATATAAAGTAAGAAGATAGAGAAGCTACCCCAGGCTGAACAAAGAGATGGGAAATGTAACACCCGACCCAATTGGGCCCAGAATCAGCCCACAGCCCATACAAAAAAAAAAATAAAAATAAAAAATAGGGGAGAAGACTCCCTTTGGGAGTCTTCTTCCTCCGTTTATCGGCTCCCAATCGGAGTCGGAAAGAGCCCCCTCCGGCTCTATTTAAGGAGGAGTACCCTCCTCTCTCCCTCTCATCAGAGAATCTCGGGTCAATCGGCGGCGATCGTCGGAAAAAGTACTACGGATATCCTTACTGTGCCCATCCCAGTTTCTCGCCGGAAAGCCTCGCCGGCGTCGAAGGTGAGCCTCCTCCTCCTTCCTTTCTTCTCTCCTTTCCTTCCTGTGCCGGTGTGCACGCTCGCCGGCGACCGGAGTCGCCAGATTTTGTTGCAGAAGAACCTCTATTTTTGCCCGTTTTTCTTCGATTCTGACGTCGGTGGTCACCGCCGACCACCGATTTGGCCTCTCTAAACCCATGAGGGTTACCCCTTTGCCGCCGACCTTCGCCGTGTCGGCCATGGCCCGAACGGTCGGTCAAAAGGAGGGGACTTGTCGGTCCTCTGTTTCGGCCCAAGAGAGGAGGCCGTGGGAAGAAGAAGGAAAAAAAGAAAAAGAAGAAGGAAAAGAAAAAAAGGAAAAGAAAAGAAAAGAAAAAGAAAAAGAAAAAGAGAAAGAGAAAAAGAAAAATAAAAAAAAGAGAGAATTTTTTCTCTCTCCTTTTTCTTTCCTCTCTCCTCTCTCTACCTTCTCTCTCCATTTTCTCTCTCTAAATTCTCTCTCTATTTTCTCTCTCTAGATTTTTCTCTCTTTATGGATTTTATCTCTCTAGTATCTTTCTCTCTCTTTAATTTCATCACAGACCCTAGAATAAACTTGAGATGAAAATAAGATGATCTGAGATTGTTCCAAAATTCGTGTAGTAGATTAGATTCTGATCCGATCTTTATTCGAAATTGATAACATCAATCATGGTTAATCCATATTGAGTCACCCTGATATGACCTCTGATGATCTCGACCATGATTGCCTCATCTGAAGGATATAAAGATTCTCTCCCCACTTTCTCTTTCTACTTTCTCTCTCTAAAATTTTCTCTCTCTTCATAGATTTTCTCTCTCTAAAAGTCTTATGGATCAGTGGAGGATCTTGATACATAGACAAATCCTAATTTTGGTTAATCCTGAGAGAGGTCCTAGATTTGTGTTATTAGGATCGATTATTGAGTAATTTTCTTCATATATGATTTTTATATTTGATCAGGGTTATGAAGAGATGATTGTCTGCATATGATATCGAGTGAAATATTTTGTTAAAAAAATTTATAAATCAAAGAAGAACATTGCTTTTTGTGCTTGGATCAGTCACCGATAAAGGTAAAAATTTCTGTACATGATCACTATTATATATATATGCTATTTTACTGTTGGTCTTGCATTATTGGTTTTGCATTGTCGGATTTGAGATTGATAAATTTATTATATCTGAGATATTGTTATTTGATTTTGAGCATGAATATGTTATGTCAATATATATGTATCAGAGATTGATGGCATGATTATATGGATATGACATATCTGAATTGATCATAATGCAAGACAAAATTGATTTGATGAAATCAACACATAATGATTAAATGAAAAGAAAGAGATATATGGTATGGACTAGCCTTGTCATGTGGAACAGCTGGCCAGGAGCTTATGCCTAGGACAGCCCGTCAGGAGCTTATGCTTAGGACAGCCCCCACTGGCTTACAGGTGGATCAACCGATCAGAAGTTCATGCCTGGGACAGCCCGCCAGGAGCTTATGCCTGGGACAGCCTCTCACGGACTTTCGTATGTGGGACAGCCGGTCAGGAGCTCATTCTGGGACAGCCTTGAAAGGCTTTTTATGTAAAAATTGATTCGGATGATGACTAAGGTATAGACTTGGATAGTCCAGAGCCAGAAAGAAAAGGTTAAAAATCATGTGATTATGAAAAGAAAAATGAAAGATAAGACATGAAATAATTGTTGAATAAAAGTGTTTCACCTATTAACATATGATGATGCATCTATTTTAACAAGACAGAAAATTTATGAATGTTTGCATTATTCTGGACATTGAACATGAGATTTTATATTTTATTGCTTATCCTTATTTTCAGACTATATTACTATATCAGTGTGATATGGAAATTCTTACTGGGCTGTAAAGCTTACACTCCTTTATCTTTCTTTTTCTTCTCAGAGTTACGGGACGCTTATAATTGGCTATGGCTTGGATTTATCGGTGAGCAGAAGGATAAATAGAGTGTCATAGTATCTGATCAGAGAATTGAAGAGATTTAAATTGTAATTATGCAAGGTTTTACAAATTATTGTTGAAATAAATTGTTATGGATGTTAAGGTTGTAACGATTTAATTTGGCCTTGCATATTCTTTAGGGCTTGCTTTAAAGAGTGTGCGGCCATCACGTATCCGACCCGGGTGTTGGGTTCGGGGCATGACAGAATGGTATCAGAGCCTAGGTTATGATCATTTGGGAACTATAATACAAGTGATTAGGATATGATATAGTGGTATCAGAGCCAGGTTTAAGATCACCAGAGATTCTGAAGAGATATTAAAACTTTATGTAAGATCAATAGGATGTGACAAAGTAATAACAGAGCTCAAGTTATGATCATTAAGGATTATAATATAAATGATTTAAATATTACAGAATAATAACAGAGTTTAAGTTATGATCATTGGAGATTATGATATAAGTGATTAGGATTTGATAAAATGATATTAGAGCTTAAGTTTAAGTCACTAGGGATTATGAAGTGATATCAAAACTTTATGCATGATCAATAGGATGTGATAGAGTGATATCAGAGAATATGATAGAACAGTACTAGAGCTCAGGTTTAAGGTCACTAGGGATTGTCATATAAGTGATATCAAAACTTTGGGATTATAATTAATAGAGTATGATTGATAATATCAGAGTTTAAGATTATGATCATTAAGGATGTAATAGAATGATATTAGAGTTTAGGTTATGATCACTAAAAAATATGATTTAAGTGATATTTGAGTTTAAGGTTATAATTATTCAGAATTATAATTTTAGTGATATCTGAACTTAGGTTATGATTACGAGGAACATGATAGATATAAAGGAGAAGATTCAATATTTAGATTTCGAATCAATAGATATTAAGATGAAATTTATGCATAAGTGGCATATGATATCTATAATAGAATTGACAAGTTATATCTTGAATTTCAATTAGTAGGGTGGCCTGAATATAAGAAGAGTTGACCCTGGAAGGAAGCGGGAGGTATTGATATGTTATGTTGAGTATACTCGATAATTTTGGAATGCTAAACTTATATGGAAGGAAATCATGATAACTTTTCTGATTTTGATATTAATTATCTGAGCATTATAAATTTTAAATTTATCAGAAGGAAGTTAGGGTATGGTCTAAGAAGAAATTACATCATATGAGAGAGAAATATTTTTGAGCATTGAACCTATAAGAGGATCATATATGAAACTCAATCTTAGATGAAAAAAAAAATATACTTGAATTTTATTATGAGAATATGAGATACACATCTTGGTAAAATCTTTGGTTACTCAAAATATCATATTCTGAATATGATTCCTTGATCTTTCAAGTTGCATTGAATTTCAAGTCAAAAGTTTATTTTTCTAAGTGGATCAAAAGTATTTTGATATTGTTGTTAAATTAAAGAAAAAAATTTATTTTATCAGAGTATGATATACAGGTTATGATGAAATCTTTAATAATTCGTATTACTATCTTTGGATTAGATTTTTTTTAATTTTTCTTGTGATTGTTGAAGATGGTGAAGTGTATTAATTATTCAAGTTAAAGTTTGAATTTTTTTTTAAATTGAACTAAGACATCTTGCTAGTGTTAAATTTTGAATGATTTATACAAGGGATAAGATTTTGTATGGATTTATTGATTAATATTAAAGGTTGTGATGAAGGGAGCTCTATAAGAAATAATCAAGTTGATTCTACTTAAGGATGTTGGCTTGAGTTCTTCTAGTTTGTCAAGTTAGAATTAATTCTTTTAAAAAGGAAGATTGATTTAGAAATTATCTAAATGATTGTAAAGTAAATCTAAGGTTAACTCCAATTGATTCTAGACATGTTAGATTCTTGAAGAGTGATGAAACTTATGCAATGATTTCAAACATAGGAAGTAGATCAAGATTTAATTTTTATATGCTATACCCAAAGGTAGTAAAGATAAAGAAACTTAAAATTTTGCCCTAAGTCTTATATGAAATTTGAAGATTGGACCTATCCTGGATTGATCTAACATACAAGGATATTTTATCTTTGATAGATCTATATAATTTGATAAATTAAGATCAGAGTGCGCAGCAAAAGCATGGTGGATTAAATTGATTAGAAATATTAATCTTTTAAATCAAAAGATATTATGATGAAATACATTAGTTGCAAATAAGAAATGGTTTTATTGATAATGAAAGGATGCTATAAATTTTGATCTAATTTGATCATAGCCAGATAATTTTGTCAATAGGTTGCTTCATTGTAGATAATACCAAGAAATTCTAAATATCTCAAGTTTATTAACAGATTGATAGTTCTGATATTAGTTCAAACTTAGAATGTCCTGACATAGATCTCATATTTTTTTAAAATTTAATATTGTTACTCGAACTGATATAGAAGATTGAGGTTTTCTTAAGATGAGAGTTTACATATAAAATTTGTTGGAAGATCAAGAGAAGAAAGAAATCGATGATTGTGAAGAGTGCCCGATGTTTGACCTTTATTTATTTTTCTATCAAGAGTAGTCTGAGATAATTATGAATTTCGAGTGGAATGTATTAGACAAATAATGGTGGTATATTAATACAAGTCCAAAATGTTACAGTTTTTCAAAAAGTTGAGAAATCAATAAGAGGAGATGAATTTGAAATTTCAAATAAATTTTGTTATAACAATATCATGAGAAATAAATAATATATAAGACATTATCATAAGCTTGAGAATGACATGAAGAATGTATACTTTGAAATATGTATCTCGAATGACATAACTTAATTTCGAAGACGAAATTATTTGAAGGGGGGAGAATGTAACACCTGGCCCAATTGGGCCCAGAATCAGCCCACAGCCCATACAAAAAAAAAAACAGGGGAGAAGACTCCCAAAGGGAGTCTTCTTCCTCCGTTCACCGGCTCCCAATCGGAGTCGGAAAAAGCCCCCTCCGGCTCTATTTAAGGAGGAGAACCCTCCTCTCTCCCTCTCACCGGAGAATCTCAAGTCAATCGATGGCAATCGTCGGGAAAAGTGCTGCGGATATCCTTACTGTGCCCGTCCCAGTTTCTCACCGGAAAGCCTCGCTAGCGTCGAAGGTGAGCCTCCTCCTCCTTCCTCTCTTCTCTCCTTTTCTTCCTGTAACGGTGTGCATGCTCGCCGGCGACCGGAGTCGCCAGATTTTGTTGCGGAAAACCTCTATTTTTACCTATTTTTCTTCGATTTTTCGATGCCGGTGGTCACCGCCGACCACCGATTTGGCCTCTCCAAACCCATGAGGGTTACCCCCTTTGCCGTCGGCCTTCGCCATGTCGGCTATGGCCCAAATGGTCGGTCAAAAGGAGGGGACTTGCCGGTCCTCTGTTTCGGCCCAAGAGAGGAGGCCGTGGGAAGAAGAAGGAAAAAAAAAAAGAAAAAGAAGAAGGAAAAGAAAAAAAGGAAAAGAAAAGAAAAGAAAAAGAAAAAGAGAAAGAGAAAAAGAAAAATAGAAAAAAAAAAGATAGAAATTTTTCTCTCTCCTCTCTTTCCTTTCTCTTTCTCTTTCCTCTCTCCTCTCTCTACCTTCTCTCTTCATTTTTTCTCTCTAGATTCTCTCTCTATTTTCTCTTTCTAGATCTTTCTCTCTCTTTATGAATTTTATCTCTCTAGTATCTTTCTCTCTCTTTGATTTCATCACAGACCCTAGGATAAACTTGAGATGAAAATAAGATGATATAAGATTGCTCCAAAATTCATGCAGTAGATTAGATTTCGATCTGATCTTTATTCGAAATTGATAACATCAATCATGGTTAATCCATATTGAGTCACCATGATATGATCTCTGATGATCTCGATCATGATTGCCTCATCTGAAGGATACGAAGATTCTCTCTCCACTTTCTCTCTCTACTTTCTCTCTCTAGAATTTTTTTCTCTTCATAGATTTTCTCTCTCTAAAAATCTTATGGATCAGTGGAGGATCCTGATACATAGACAAATCCTAATTTTGGTTAATCCTGAAAGAGGTCTTAGATTTGTGTTATTAGGATCGATTATTGAGTAATTTTCTCCATATATGATTTTTATATTTGATCAGGGTTATGAAGAGATGATTGTCTGCATATGATATCAAGTGGAATATTTTGTTAAAAAAAATTATAAATCAAAGAAGAACATTGATTTTTGTGCTTGGATCAGTCACCGATAAAGGTAAGAATTTCTGTACATGATCACTATTATATATATATGCTATTTTACTGTTGGTCTTGCATTATTAATTTTGCATCGTCGGATTTGAGATCGATGAATTTATTATATCTGAGATATTGTTATTTGATTTTGAGCATGAATATGTTATGTCAATATATATGTATCAGAGATTGATGGCATGATTATATGGATATGACATATCTGAATTGATCATAATACAAGACAGAATTAATTTGATGAAATCAACATATAATGATTAAATGAAAAGAAAGAGATATATAGTATGGACTAGCCTTGTCATGTGGAACAGCCAGCCAGGAGCTTATACCTGGGACAGCCCGCCAGGAGCTTATGCCTGGGACAGCCCCCACTGGCTTACAGGTGGATATGCTGACCAGGAGCTCATGCCTAGGACAGCCCGTCAGGAGCTTATGCCTGGGACAGCCTCTCACGGGCTTTCGTACGTGAGACAGCCGGCCAGGAGCTCATCCTGAGACAGTCTTGAAAGGCTTTTTATGTGGAAATTGATTCGAATGATGACTGAGGTATGGACTTGGATAGTCCAGAGCCAGAAAGAAAATGTTAAAAATCATGTGATTATGAAAAGAAAAATGAAAAATAAGACATGAAATAATTATTGAATAAAAATATTTTACCTATTAACATTGATGATGCATCTATTTTAACAAGATAGAAAATTTATGAATGTTTGCATTATTTTGGACATTGAACATGAGATTTTATATTTTATTGCTTATCCTTATTTTCATACTATATTACTATATCAGTGTGATATGGGAATTCTTACTGGGCTGTAAAGCTTACACCCCTTTATCTTTCTTTTTCTTCTCAGTGTTACAGGATGCTTATGATTGGCTATGGCTTGGATTTATGGGTGAGCAGAAGGATAAATAGAGTGTCATAGTATCTGATCAGAGAATTGAAGAAATTTAAATTGTAATTATGCAAGATTTTACGAATTATTGTTGAAATAAATTGTTATGGATGTTGAGGTTGTAACGATTTAATTTGGCCTTGCATATTCTTTAGGGCTTACTCTAAAGAGTGTGCGGCCATCACGTATCCGACCCGGGTGTTGGGTTCGGAGCGTGATAGAGAAGATGAAACAACTTCCCAACAATGGCTTCTAGAATAAGAAGCTCCGAAAACCTTAGAGGGAGAAACCTTCCACCTCTTCCACATATCTCACCAACACATATCAAACCGTCCCCAACCATAAGCCACTAACACAAATGTAATACCATTAGGATAGCAAACATTTGGCGATGTTAAAGAGAAGGTCTCTTTTCCTCCTCTGGTCCCCCACCCCCCCCCCCTCATTTCCTCCTCCACACATGTCATCGGAAGACAACGTAACCAGTACCAATGCCTAAGCCGACCCCTCCAACCTCCACTTCATTTGAGACCTTCTGACTCGTCCTTGGAAAAAAATCCGATCGTTACCAAGCTTGGAATCACCCTACTCCACCACATCCAAACTTTGCCAGAACTGCAAAAAAAAAAAAAAAACACATTTCTACAAACCCTGAGGCCTACAGACAATGGAGCATGGACTAAGATACTTCCATGATCATATCGAAGGAGATGTGTATGGAGACATGTGCAATCTTCTCAGCCTACAAACAACTCACAAGGACAAAGGGTTTTGATGGCACAGGAACATAGGGAGAACATTATATTGAATAGTCAGATCAAAAAGACTTATGCTGAGGTACTGAAGGATGCATGCACATCAAGTAGAAATCTAGAAGGAGGAGCGCACAGTGGGTTACTTACAATGACTCTCCTGCCGAAGTAGCTAAGACACTAGAATTGGGACCTCCCTGCAGAAAGAATAGCAAGTAAAAGAGACCAAACTCCCCACCCATTTAAAGCAGGGACATGTTTCCATTGCAGATGGCCAAAACATTATAAAAGGGATTGCCAAAACCCAATTCAATGCTTCTGATATCTAAAACTTGGCCACTCCCAAAAAATCTGTAAAGCATCTCCAACAACAAACACCTAAAAGCCCTTAGAAACTGCTAGAGCCCACCCAATTCCAAAATTTCAGAACCAAAAAACAACTAGAAACATGCAAAACCCATTGTCAAACAGCCAAGCCTCCCAAACCCATCCACCAGATATGAAAGGTTTCTTGTCATTCACTTTCAAAATGGCAGAAATTTCTGCATACCTAAATCGGGCAGCCCATGTGGAATCCTTTGGTCATATCATCAAAATGGATGACGTGGCTACCACCCTTGCCAAAAAAGCAAAAAAGGTTGGGTCATAGTCGACCAGAAAGCTCTCCAATTGGGAGTTCTTTGTTGCATGCCCAGATTATATGATGGAACACTTATGGCAGAAGGGCACATCAAAGGAGATGGTTTTTCCTTGATTGTTAATCATTGGGACTGTTTCAAGGGAGGAGTTCGACATAAGCTTAGATTCAAAGTTTATACGATACTTGTGAACCTCCCTTTCTTCTACTGGAATGCAGAAGCTATTGCTTCTATTTTAGCTAGTGTGGGTGTTCCACATCGAGCAAGCCATTCAAGCCTTTGGTGGGAGGATCTCACCGGATTCGACATTATCTTTTATTGTGAAGATGCAGAAAATATACCAGAAACAATCGAGGTAACAGTTAGTTCTTTTTCATATTTGGTTACTGTTGCGGCCAATCGCCTCGTCGCCCGATCGCCGGGGAGCGCGCACCTGCAAAAGGAAGTCCGCACTGACCGGAGACGGCTCCGGTCGGGGACCCTCCGACGGTCAAGTCAGAGAGGTGACTGGGCAACAGTGAAATGCAGACAGAGAGCTCTGAGAAGGAGAGAGGGAGAGGGAGAGAGGAGCGAGCCTGCGTATGTGGGAGAGACGGGCGGATCGATCCCTTGCACTGTTGCCTTCCCCGGTTTATATAGTGGAGCACAGTATGGCGCCGTCATTAATGGCGCGGACAAGTGAGGACCTGTCAACTCACTGTGGACTGTCAGAGTCGCCGTGAAAACGTCATGTCGCCGTGAGGCTGTCAAATCACCAGGGTTGACAATGCCCTCGACGGGACAATGCCCCCAGGTAGCCATGCCGCATGTCCGTGTCAGAGCTGGCAAGGTCTGGCGGCTGTACGGCGGTTGGAGGAGTCGACCGACCCTAGGTCGGTGGCCAGCTGTGTGGCGTCGGGTGGAGATTCGGGCCCCTCCGATGGTCAGCCGGGCATGTTGCGAGAGTCGGCCATCAGACTTCCTGGCCGGAGTCGGCCAGTCGGTCCGTCGGAGTCGGCCAGTCGGTCGGTCGGCCAGTCGGTCGGTCGGCCAGTCAGAGGCGGCCAGTCGGAGTCGGCCAGTCGGTCGGTCGGCCAGTCAGGGTCGGCCAGTCAGTCGGTCGGCCAGTCAGGGTCGGCCGTCGGGGTCGGCCAGTTGTCCGTCGGGGTCGTCCGTCGGGGTCTGCCAGTCGGTCGGTCGGCCAGTCAGGGTCGGCCGTCGGGGTCGGCCAGTCGGTCGGTCGGCCAGTCAGTCGGTCGGCCAGTCAGGGTCGGCCGTCGGGGTCGGCCAGTCGTCCATCGGGGTCGTCCGTCGGGGTCGGCCAGTCGGTCGGTCGGCCATCGGAGTCGGCCAGTCGGTCGGTCGGCCCGTCGGGGTCTTCGACCGTAAGTCGGTCGGTGGGTATTCCCCAACAGTTGCCCCCCTCCACTCCTGAGCCCGATGTCGTGTTGGCTCGCGTGAACACGTGGGCGACGGCTTCGGACGAAAGGAGTGGTGTTCCGTCTTTTCCTGCCCCGACTCTGGCGATCACATCAACGAACGATCCAATATCGGTCGTCCCGACTGTAGGTCGAGCATGCACGTCGGGTCGGAGGTCGGCCAACCTCCGAACGTTGCTCGTCGACACGATCATTCTGCAGAATCTGATAGTCGAGTAGCATCCGACGTATTCGGATAGGATGACGATGGCAAGTCGAATATCCATTGTCCAGCCCTTGGTCGGACGTATGCGTCGGGATGTATGATAAACGGTGGCAAGCCGAATATCCTTCGATCGGTCGTGACCAGATCAGTATGTCGCGAATGCGACTGCGGTCGTCTTGGCGTTTTGCCCTTCTTAGTCGAAGCTAAGTCGGCAAGTTAGCCAGCCGCATTAGTCGAAGCCCTTTGCCTTCAGAGGTGGGGGCCGTCGTAGATATTCCGCTCCTTCGATCTCCGTCGCAGAATCCGATACGTCCTCGACGATCGAGACGTAGATTGAGCAATTGGTTCGGCGATTTGTTGATCAGGCCGACGACGGAGTCATAGATTCGGCGATCGGCAACCGAGCCATGTTGGTCGGGGCCTTTTGCCTTCAGAGGCCGAGGCCGTCGATTCGGCGATCGATGATCGAGCCGTTGATTCGGCGATCGACGATCGACCGTGTTGGTCGGAGCCTTTTGCCTTCAGAGGCCGAGGCCGTCGATTTCGGCGATCGATGATCCAGCCGTTGATTCGGCGATCGACGATCGACCGTGTTGGTCGGAGCCTTTTACCTTCAGAGGCCGAGGCCGTCGATTTCGGCGATCGATGATCCAGCCGTTGATTTCGGCGATCGATGATCCAGCCGTTGATTCGGCGATCGACGATCGACCGTGTTGGTCGGAGCCTTTTGCCTTCAGAGGCCGAGGCCGTCGATTTCGGCGATCGATGATCCAGCCGTTGATTCAGCGATCGACGATCGGCCATGTTGGTCGGAGCCTTTTGCCTTCAGAGGCCGAGGCCGTCGATTTCGGCGATCGATGATCCAGCCGTTGATTCGGCGATCGACGATCGGCCGTGTTGGTCGGAGCCTTTTGCCTTCAGAGGTCGAGGCCGTCGATTTCGGCGATCGATGATCCAGCCGTTGATTTCGGCGATCGATGATCCAGCCGTTGATTCGGCGATCGACGATCGACCGTGTTGGTCGGAGCCTTTTGCCTTCAGAGGCCGAGGCCGTCGATTTCGGCGATCGATGATCCAGCCGTTGATTTGGCGATCGACGATCGACCGTGTTGGTCGGAGCCTTTTGCCTTCAGAGGCCGAGGCCGTCGATTCGGCGATCGATGATCGAGCCGTTGATTCGGCGATCGACCGTGTTGGTCGGAGCCTTTTGCCTTCAGAGGCCGAGGCCGTCGATTTCGGCGATCGATGATCCAGCCGTTGATTCGGCGATCGACGATCGACCGTGTTGGTCGGAGCCTTTTGCCTTCAGAGGCCGAGGCCGTCGATTTCGGCGATCGATGATCCAGCCGTTGATTCGGCGATCGACGATCGACCGTGTTGGTCGGAGCCTTTTGCCTTCAGAGGCCGAGACCGTCGGTTCGGCGATCGATGATCGAGCCGTTGATTCGGCGATCGACGATCGACCGTGTTGGTCGCAGCCTTTTGCCTTCAGAGGCCGAGGCCGTCGATTTCGGCGATCGATGATCCAGCCGTTGATTCGACGATCGACGATCGGCCGTGTTGGTCGGAGCCTTTTGCCTTCAGAGGCCGAGGCCGTCGTAGATTCTCCGCTCCTTCGATCTCTATCAGGATCTGCGCACGAGGAGTGGGGAGAGGGGCATAGGAGTCATACCTGTGATGCGTCGGTCTCAAACTCCATCGTCAGGGTGACTTTTGGATTCGTCGGGGTGGCGAGACCCGACTATCGGTCGGGAGCCTGCTTGGTTCGGCGGGTTCCCGACCTTTCCTCCGCTTCTCCTTCGGGCCTCTGGGTTCGGCCAAGCGTCGGTCGGACGCTCCTTTGTCCGCGCGCATATACTTGTATGCGCGCTTCAGTAGCTCGGCATATGTTCGGGGGAGGGTCTTGTCCAGAGAATAAGTAAATCGGGACGACCTCAGGCCCCGCTTCATGGCTGAAACCGCCATGTCTTCGTTGAGGTCCCGGACCTCGAGCGTGGCCGCGTTGAATCGTGCTACGAAGTGTCGGAGCGTCTCGTTTTCCCCCTGCTTGAGGGAGAAAAGGCTATCCAACGTTCGCGGCGGCTTTCGGCTGGTGCTGAAATGGGCCACGAACGAGTGCTCGAGCTACGCGAAGGAATGGATACTGCCCGATCGAAGACCGGAGTACCAAGCCCTGGCAGTCTTGCGAAGTGTGGCGGGGAAGCCGATGCAAAAAAGAGCGTCGGTTGCCCCTTGAATCGTCATGAGAGCTTTATAGCTCTCGAGGTGGTCGACTGGGTCGGTGGAGCCGTCGTATGGCTCCACGTTCGGCATTTTGAACCGACTGGGAATCGGCTCGTCGAGGACTAGTCGGGAGAGAGGCTGGGTGGTCTGGAAGTCGACGTCGTTCGAAGACTTCTGGCCGTCCATCTGCAGTTGGGCGAGTCGGCGGTCGATCTCCTCGAACCGTCGCTCGTAGTCGTCCGCTCGTCGATGCTGGGAGACCCCGGGGGTGGAGCCTCCGGAGGATTCTGAAAGAGAGGCCGACGGTGTGCGCGGCCGCTTTTCCTTCCTCGCCCGTTCCAACGGGGAAGGAGAGGGCCGCTGGGACCGTCGGTCATCGCGCCGTGGTCGCCCCTCCTCCACTCCGTGGGAGCGCTGTTGGGAGCGCTCGCCTGGAGGCGACAGGGGTCGGCCCGGCCGTCGGCGGCTGCTCCTGGAAGGCATAGGTCGGGCCGCCGGTTGTTGCTGGAGGCTTTTGACTGCGTCGGTCAGTACGGTCATCTGCCGTACGATGGCCGCAATCTGGGCCTCCGTGGTCACTGCAGGGCACGGAGAGCTAGGCTCCGCCGCCGGTGGTGGCGGGGAGGCTTCTTCCCGGCGGGAAGAGCGCCTGGCCGACCCGGTGACTCTCGATCGTTGAGCTCTTGTCTTTGTCATGCTGTCCCCTACCTGGCGCGCCAATTTGTTGCGGCCAATCGCCTCATCGCCCGATCGCCGGGGAGCGCGCACCTGCAAAAGGAAGTCCGCACTGACCGGAGGCGGCTCCGGTCGGGGACCCTCCGACGGTCAAGTCAGAGAGGTGACTGGGCAACAGTGAAATGCAGACAGAGAGCTCTGAGAAGGAGAGAGGGAGAGGGAGAGAGGAGCGAGCCTGCGTATGTGGGAGAGACGGGCGGATCGATCCCTTGCATTGTTGCCTTCCCCGGTTTATATAGTGGAGCACAGTATGGCGCCGTCATTAATGGCGCGGACAAGTGAGGACCTGTCAACTCACTGTGGACTGTCAGAGTCGTCGTGAAAACGTCATGTCGCCGTGAGGCTGTCAAATCACCAGGGTTGACAATGCCCTCGACGGGACAATGCCCCCAGGTAGCCATGCCGCATGTCCGTGTCAGAGCTGGCAAGGTCTGGCGGCTGTACGGCGGTTGGAGGAGTCGACCGACCCTAGGTCGGTGGCCAGCTGTGTGGCGTCGGGTGGAGATTCGGGCCCCTCCGATGGTCAGCCGGGCATGTTGCGAGAGTCGGCCATCAGACTTCCTGGCCGGAGTCGGCCAGTCGGTCCGTCGGAGTCGGCCAGTCGGTCGGTCGGCCAGTCGGTCGGTCGGCCAGTCAGAGGCGGCCAGTCGGAGTCGGCCAGTCGGTCGGTCGGCCAGTCAGGGTCGGCCAGTCAGTCGGTCGGCCAGTCAGGGTCGGCCGTCGGGGTCGGCCAATCGTCCGTCGGGGTCGTCCGTCGGGGTCTGCCAGTCGGTCGGTCGGCCAGTCAGGGTCGGCCGTCGGGGTCGGCCAGTCGGTCGGTCGGCCAGTCAGTCGGTCGGCCAGTCAGTCGGTCGGCCAGTCAGGGTCGGCCGTCGGGGTCGGCCAGTCGTCCGTCGGGGTCGTCCGTCGGGGTCGGCCAGTCGGTCGGTCGGCCGTCGGAGTCGGCCAGTCGGTCGGTCGGCCCGTCGGGGTCTTCGACCGTAAGTCGGTCGGTGGGTATTCCCCAACAGTTACCATTGACATAAATTTTGTCATAGCGCCAGGCCCATATTTTGGAGACTCGGAGTCCTCACTCACATGGAGATGAAAGTGAAGATGGAAATGATGATTGGGACTTCTGGAGCAGACCAGAGGGAAGATCACCATTAAACAGGTCCTAGAGACATCAGATTAGCCAACTGGAAGAAAGCCAAACCTCTGAACGGAGAACCTCGGGTAGGGGAGGCCGACGATATCATGAACCTCACAATCCAACTGCTACTTCGATTCTTGTTACCAGTTTTCACATCATGGATCAAATGCAAGACTAGTTGCTTCCAAGACTGGTTAGGATGCACCACTTTTCAAAGCCAAATGTTAAATCAAATGAGTCCATCGATTTACAACGTCAAGTTAGCAGATGGCTTGTCAGACTTCTTCGTTGCAGGATCTAAAGTATAGATGATACTTACAAATTCAAATTCAAAAAAATCCACTTTTCTTAGAAAGAAAACTTTAGAAAAGATAGCAACCTTGAAGAAACCACCAACATCTCCCTACCTACTAGATAATTTGTAAGAATCTAGTCTCTAGTTTCTGCTAGTGCAGCTTTTAAAGCAAAACCCTCCCCAAAAAAAAAAAATCTTTCAAACCCCACGTGACTGGCATATGAGGTGGAAGAGGACTTCTGATGGAGTCCATCTTCCTTCTTCAAATCTGATCAAGACTGGGACTCTAGAGCTCACCGGAGCTCTAGATTCTATCTATAAATATCTCCCTTCCCCACTCTAGGTGAGTCGCCTTCAGTCTCAATTGATAGCTAGAGGAAATCCCTCAAATTTTCTCTGATCTTCTATTGATTGTGCCCCATGATTCATCATCAATTCTTTACTGGAGTCAAGGTAAGATATTCTCATCTCTTTTCCATCTTCTTCTAGCCCCTTTGCCACTATCGTCGATCAAATTTCCACCAACGAGTTGCTAGACTTTTTTAAAAATTGAGATCCCCTATTTTTGAGTTTTTTTCCCTATTGTGCATCCACCATCGCTGACCGTCGGCTTGGTTTGGGCCAATCTTTGCCGCTCTCATGGATGCTCTGATGCCTCACTTGAGGTAGTGCTTGCTGGCCGAAAAGCCGATCATGCTAAAAAAAGGGGGGCCAAATCTCCAATCCTCTATTTTTCCTCTTATTCTTCTTTTGCTTTTCCCATATCGTTGGCCAATCACTATTGTCATCGTAGTCATGGATGAGAACCACTTCAGGCCACTGCCAGCCCCTAATCATGATGTATGAATCTTTACTTTGAGAAGGAGTTGAGTTTCTTTAATTTGAGGAAGAAGAAGAGAGCTTTCTCTCTCTTCTCCCTTCTTTAGTCTCTCTCTTCTATTGTTTTCTCTCTTCCCCCTCTTATTTTCTCTCACTTTGGTTTTTCTATCTTTGATGGGCCCAAGTGCTTTCTAGAAAGGATTGGATAGGGTTTAAGCATGGACTCGAGTAGACACTAGTAGGTGGTCCAGGTTGCTAAGCTACAAGATGAATTCTTTTAGCTAATCGAGTTTAATTCAATAGAGAAATAATTTACTGGATTAGTAAACACTTAAAAGGGTTTTTGACACCCCAGTTATCAAATCCATGTGTAGACAAAATTGAGTTATCACTAGTACAATGTCTTGGATCGATATTGATATGACCATCTACTATATTAGTCTCCATCCTAGCTTTTGTTGAACATCCATCATTGACAATATTTGATATATCAACTTTAAACTGATTTGATTCTTGCTACATGATCTATTAGTCAAGTCTTCATCTGAGCAGCCATGTTCTTTCTCTCATAATCTTTCTACCACAATCATAGTCACTTTATGGTTTCTCTTGATTATGGGATTTGGCTATGTATGGGTATAATCAACTGAACAAGAAGATGTTAAGTAAGAGGATTTATGCTCCAACTTCTAAAGCAAGATAATTTCTTAAATCTCTATTTGTTTAATTAGTCATATATTAGGTAGGATCGAAAAATTTATGATTAAGAGTAATGTGGACATTAGAGCTTTGAAAATAAAAACTTAATAGTAATATATTATTTTCTTATATTGATAGTTGATCAAGGATGAGTTGGAAGCATAGTGATTGATTCGACATGGTAGATGTAGACTGATAGACACTATAATTAGATTTGGCTGACAATAGAGATAAGAATTTTTGTACATGATCACCATTATATATATTATTTGTACCATTAGATTTGTATCGTTGGTTTTGTACCGTTGGATTTTTGTTGATGGATTTTTCTTGTACTTTAAGATACTTTTTTCTATATTATTTTTTGGCATGAGTATATTATATGTTGATTATATATATATTAGTGAATCATGATGCAGTTATATACTTATGATATGCTCATCATGGTTGTACTGTAATTTAATATTGATTTGATAAAATCAACATGTAATAATCGGATGGAAAAAATATGGTATGATTTGGGCTAACCTTGTCATATGGATAGCCTCTAGAAGCTTATGCCTAGTATAGCCAATCAAAAGCTTATGCTTGGGATAGCCTCCATCGGTTGATGTATGGGATAGTTGGCCAGGAGCTTATACCTGAGACAATCTCTAGGAGCTTATGCTTATGCATGAGAATTTGATCAGTCATGGACTGGGGCATGATCTTAGTTAGCTCAAAGTTGGAAAGAAAAAAATTAAAAAGACTAGATATGTGATAAGAGAAACAGATGACACACCTCTTTTGACAAGACAAATATTTGAGACATGTTTATATAGATGTTTGAGTTATTCTAGACATTTGATATAAGATTTCATACTTCATTGCTCATCATTATTTTTAAATTATATTATTATATTGGTATGGATGTGCAAAAATTTTTACTAGGCTATAAAGCTCACTTCCTTCTATTTTTATTTTTTTCTCAAAGTTACTGGGTGCTTATGATTGACTATGGTTGGGGTTCGTAGATAAACTAATGAATAGATAGAGCATCATTAATACTTGATCGGATGGTTGAAGAATTTGAATTTGTAATTGTGCAAATTTTACTAATTATTATGAAATTTGATCATTATTATTTAAAGATATTAAGGTTGTTTCAGATTTTAAGGCCTTACATGATCTCTAGGATGTTGCTCTAGGATTCATATGGCCATCGCACATCTGACCCAGATGCTGGGTTTGGGGTGGATAGAATAGTATCACAGTTTAGATTATAATCATTAAAGACTGTGACTTAAGTGATACTTAAGTATAAGGTTATGATCACTAAGAACATGATAGAAGAAGCAGAAAGAATTCAAAGTCTGGATTTCAAATCATTAGGCATTATGATGAAATTTTTGTATAAGTGGCACATGATGTGTATAACATAACTGATGAGTTATGTCTTAAATTTCAATAAGTAGGATTTGACCTAGGTATGAGAGGTATTTATCTTGAAATAAAGTGGGATATATTGATTAAGTATATGCTGCATTAAGTATACTTGTTCAATTATTATTTAGATGAATTCGAAGGTCTAAACTTGATATGGTGAGGATCATAATGACTTTTTAATTTTGATATTAATTATTTGATCATAACAATTTTGGATTTATTAGAAGAAAGTTGTTCAGGATGTGGTCTAAGAAAGAATTGCATCGTATGAGAGAGTAATATTTTTTGAGTATTGAACCTATGAGAGGATCATGCCTGAAACTCATATATAAATGAAAAATGTATTTGATTTTATTGGTGGATTGAATATTATTGTGAGAGCACGACATACACATTTTAGTGGAATCTTTAATAATTAATTCATATTAGTATCTTTGGATTGGATTACTTGATCTTCCTTGTATTTGTTGGAGATAGTGGGATGTATTAATTATTTTAAGTTAAAGTTTAGATTTCTGAGCTGATCTAAGATATCTTATTATTGTTAAATTTTTGAAAGACTTATACATGAGTTTTAACATATAAGGGACAAGATTTCATGTCGATTTATGTATTGATGCTGAAGGTCATGATGAAGGAAGCTCTAGGAGAAAGAACTGAGTTGATTCTACTCATAGAGATGTTGAGTTGAGGTCTTCTAGTTTGTTGGAGTTTGGAATTAATCCTTTTACAAAGAAGGGTTGGTTGTAGTGATCCAATTAATTGTCAGGTGAATCTAGGGTTAACTCACTTCAATTAATTATAGATTCATAGGGTTCTAGTTGACTAGTGAAGCTTATGCAAGAGCTTAACACATGGAAAGTGGATCAAGATTTAATCTTGATGTGATATACTTGAGGCATAGTAAAGATAAAAAGACTCAAAAGTCTTGCTCTAGTTCTATCAAAATTTAAAAGGTTAGATCTAAAAAGATTCTGATGTAAAGTGATATACTTGTCAGAATTCATTCAATAAAATAATATAATTCGATAAATTAGGAGTAGAGTGCATAACAAAAGCATGGTGGTTTTGATTATTTTGATACTAATGAAGAGCATTACTTCTTACTAAATAAGCGTAATGATCGGAGATTGAATTTGATTTTTAGTAAAGTGACTTTAATAGGTGAATGAAAGGAGAAAATTGTTGATTCCTAGGATTACCATCGTCAGTGATAGGTTCTTTTCTTGTGGGTGATGATAAGCAAAATGTTGGGCATCTTAAGTTCAAGGTTAATAGATTGATAACCTTTGGTTGGGCTCAGATCTGGGACATTTGGCATAGATCTCATTTTTCTAACTTTGACATTATTACTAAAATAGATGTAAAGGCTTGAGGTTTTCCTAAATAAAAGTAAAATTATTAATGAAAGAATAGTATCCTGCAAACCAATCACATAGGTGTGTGATGGGGTTTTTCTGTATTTTATCTTCCTACTTAAGTATTTGACATTAATTATTTATTAATGAAATAGGCATTTTTATTCATTATATATTGCATCTTGTTATTTGAATAAAATTATAATGAACCTTATAGGCAAGGTCAAAATTTTTAGGATCATGATGAGATCATGCCAGTGAGATCTAAAATCTTTATAGTCTTAATCTAAAATATTTTCAATCATAAGATCATTGATTTGGGGATCAGTGGTATCGGTAAGACTAGCATAACCTATATATACTCAATTGAGTGAGTGATTGATCTCGTAATCATTTGTATAGTGACACTAATACAAAGATGTGGATGCTCATTGGAGAATGAGTTCACTGAACTGACCTATAGAGAGAATATTTAATGAAACCTAATAAGCATATCAGTAGATGGTTCTCTAGTGGGCATAGTACAAGTGATCCTTAAATCTGAGATCACCATTGTATCTATGTATATGAATCTATATTTTGGTTCATATCCTAGCTTGCTCTCTGAGATATGTATGGGATGTTCTAGGTATGGTGAAGTGTGCATGAAGATTATGAGTGGTCAACAAAAAATTGGTCACTTCTTGTAAGGAGAGAAAATATCCTACATGATCTCATAGGATGATGACTCATAAAGTCCTTGGCCAAAGTAGGATAAAAATTAAAAAGAGCTTTTAATGTATCATTAACTGAGTCATCATCATTAGATCGAGATTCATATGGATAAGTATTTGGCTTGATATGATTTCATGCTCATAGCTTATTTAGGATGTTGTATGATCGAAGGATTGAATTGCTCGATAACTCATCACTAAAGGATATTTTAATATTTTTATCGAGATTCCATATTTTTTGGATAGTCATGACATATTGCTAGACATCAATCTTAACTTATAGACTCGCATGAATTAAAGAGTTTAATTCAGCAATCAATTAGGAGTTCTAATTAATTGGTGCATTTGTGCTTGACCTATTTCTAATTGAGTTAGTTTGATTATGAGCTTGAGTCTACTACTGACGAGACGTGGAATCCAATGGGTCACACACTTAAGGAATTGATCATAGACTAATGTAATTATATTTATTAGAAGTCCTATGGGTTTAATTGATATGCTAGCACATGGATTAACCCAAGTTTCTAATCAACCCTAGCCCAAAGGTATTTGATCTTATCTAAAACCTAGAGCTTTGACCAAGTCTGAAAAGGTGGCTCATGCTTAGGTCTCCATGGTGCCATAAACTCTTCACGTGAAAGTATTTCATGTGGTATAAAAAATCTCCTTGCCTCCTCATCTCTCTGCACCCAGAAGGAAGAGTCCTTCTAGTTTATTCCTCTTAATTCCATATGCCATAGTTGATGGTGCCTAGGGAGTTGCACCTAGAAGGAAGAAGTCCTTCTATCTTACTACTCTTCCATGCCCCAACACATCCCATGCGGTCCCTTTTATTTCACACAAAAGCTAAAAGGTTTGGCCACGTAAGAATGTTATACACCAAAGATTGTTTATGTATACCTTTATACCTTATATATAGGTGGCGTACAAAGCAGAAATTAGTGAAAAAATAAGTGGTAAGGAAAAGAAATAGAAAGAAGGAAAAAAAATCATAGTGGAAAGAAAACAAATAGAAAAGCATATTTTCTGCTTTCTTAAGAGATTAATGTATCACGAGTTGGACATCTAAGGAAGAGAGGGCATACCAATCTTTAGAGAAAAAAATTTAAAAAGTATTAGGCATGTTCCTTGTGGCGGTTAAAAAGCTATTAGGCTGTAGTGTGCTGCATTCTCGAGAAGGAGGGATTGTTGAATTCTTGTGAAGTATTTTTCAGCATAGCAAAAGATAGGGATGGTTCGTGATCGATTCCTGTGTGGACTATTGTTCGAGGGCATCCGCTTGGGTGTCTAATAGAGATCATACTAGCTAGTATCTGACTATCATCTACTTGGAGGTATACCCTTACCTGTTATTATTGTGTTTGATCGAAATCAATAAGTTCTATGTAGGATTGGATTTCAGTTTGCTTACTTTTAAGAGTTAAAAGTATGTTAAAAAAAATTGAAAACTATATTATGCTGCGTAATCGAAACTCAACAATGGTATCAGAGCCATCCTTGCTAGATTCAATCAAACAATATATTATTGTTATAATATAGATTAGATCTAATTCATATGATGCCAGAATGTTTAATTGATTAGATGCATCAATTATTAAAAAATAAAATATTTTATCCATGATCATACTTTGGCTAAAATTTTAGTTGCTAAATTTTATATTTGTTAGAATTTCTTATTTTCTGAAATTTTTATGGATGCTAGAAATTGATTCATGGTAGATAGATGCTATAATCAATTGTTTAGGGTGTTTTGGACTTTAGTTCAATTATAAATTGATCCAACCTAATTGGATTAATTAGGGTTTGAATCAAAATCTTGACTAGATTAAAATTTGAGTTAATGTTGACTCAAGTCAAATATTGACATATGATTGGACCAAAAGTTGAGTCCATATCATAGTACTATGTTATTTGGCTCAAGAGTTGGACCAAAAATAAAAATACACCCTATATAATCCTAGTGATTATGATTTAGACATCAACATATGAATAATAATATAATTTGAATAACATGAGTATCATTGCTTGATGATAGTTAGATACATATTGTCAGTATTGTATATATGCCTGTTAGAATGTGCTTGAGACCAAAATCTCCTTATAAAAAAATAATATTAACTCATAATGGTGAAAGTGTTAAGAATACTACCCATGCCTTCCTTCATACTAAGTCAATAGACTATATCAAAATCTATAGTGAGTTTGTTATGCTATCCACAAGACTTGCTATGGAGATTGATATGATATTGACTAAGTACACAATAATATCTATAACATATTCGGATGGTGTTATCTTATTGTGCTATCTACAAGGACGGCATTGTTCAAGTATGACTATATAGAAATGAAAGATCAAACTTAACTAAAATATTATAGTTTATTATGCTATCTAAAAAATTATAAGTATTTTACTATTACAAGATAGGACTACAGTAGAACAGGACTATGGCAACGGATCAAAACTGCTATCATAGCCCAAAAAACCACTGTCATAGCCTATGGCAGCGGTTTCACAATCACTGCCACTGTCGCCATCGCCATAGGTCTATGGCAACAGTTGTTGCAACGGTTGTAGTAACAATTGCCGTACATGGATATAACAGTGGTTATTAAACCACTGCTAAAATCGAATCTATCATAGTGGTATATAGCAGCGATTGGTAAACCGCTACTATAGCATCTACAATAGCGGTTTAGGAACCGCAGCTATAGCTTCTATAGCAATGGTTTAGGAATTGCTGCTATAGATTCTTTAGCAGCGATTTTATAACCACTATCATAGATTATGGCAGTAGTTATTGAACTACTGCTATAAATTATGGTAGCAGTTGGCATAGATATATGGTAGTGGTTGGCACGGATATGGCAGCGGTTGCACAACCGCTACCATAGGCTATTGGATAATAAAAAAAATATAAATTTATCTTTTTTTACCTGATAAATGTAATTCAATATATAATTGCTCAAATTAAAACTTGAAAAAATCAAAAATTTCACATAAAACTCAATAATAATGCAGGAATGTCTCAAATACTCAAATTTTATTACTGATCAAATTGTATTACAATATTTTACAAAAAAAAATAAAATACATCAAAAATATGCTAAATCTAAATCCTCTTCTCCAAGCATCTCATCATCATGGGGAGGGGCTAGAGCAGGAGCTAGAGGAGCTGGAGCAGGAGCTACAGGGGCTGGAGCTGAAATGCTGGCCAACATATCCTAAATGCTCGAAAAATTAGCTCCAAGATGAGCGGAGAACTGTATCACCATAGCGGACATGATACTCTGTAGCTAAGATATGCGCTCCTCAGCTTGAGATGTGTACTCCTCAGCTTGAGATGCGCACTCCTCAGCTTGAACGCCTACGCTAAGATCTTGTCAAGCTGCTCCGACTGACGATTCCAGAAGCATGTGAGGAGACGCTCGCCTCATACCAGTAGCTTGTTGGCATATGTTCGGGCCTACAACGAATCCTCTCAAAGTGCTCAGGTCCCAAAACCTGAGACAGATGGTCATAAGGGCCAGAGGTGTCCAGACCCTCACTCACAAGCATGTCTAACTGCTTCTGTAATTATAAATTCAAATAAAATCTTATAAAAAATACTATAATACTAATCATACTAATCATACTCTAGTTATTACACAAAAATCCTCCTAATTGCGGCGTTCATCAGCCTATCCTTCTTGTCCGTACGACTAGATCGGAAGATAGCACTACGGATGGGCATCACCTCCTCTCTCATCGGCTATAACAATCAATCAGCTTATTAGAAATATGTAAAAAAATAATAATTCAATATAAACTAAGGGTCAAAATTTATTACCTCTCTATGCACACAACTGGCCATAGACTCACGGTCGAGAGTATGTGTGTATACTCCTGAGCAGCCTGATTCTCTCGATTCTGACGGGAGGTAGCCTAAAAAATATTTAAATCATATAAATTAAAATCAAATATACTTATCAGTGTAATGAAGAATTCACAAGTTACAAATTAAATCTAAAACTCCTGGCTTCTCTAATGCCTAACCATCCCCTCCCACTGACTCGGGGGACAGTCCTGGATCTAAGGAACAAGCTCCTCCTCAATATCCCTATGGTGCTCTAGCCACCCTCTATAGAGCTTAACCTTGTAGTTTCGGTACAACTATCTAATTTTCTACGGTCGGATATCTCAAGCCCTCTCATGATCTGAGAAGTCATACCTCCTCTGCACAAGGTTATCAGAAGTCAGTTATAAAATTATTCTAATCAAACATAATGTAAACATATTACATATATATATATAATTAAGATGCACTTACCCAAATCTCCTCTCACATCCGGTCCTTGACACCAGCGTCCATCAATCGTCAGTCTATGAGCAGTACAAGAATGATGTCGGACCGGCTCACATGCACTCCAAAAAAAGAATGTATCTCTCATGCGATCTCCCCTATTGGCCTCCTCTCCTGATCGCACTCCATCATGACCTGATGCTAGCGGTTCCACACATATGGCATGCATATGGGACTGCAAATATCCTACTAGATGATGCACCTGCAATAAAAATACATTACGAATATATAAAAGTGTGCAATAACTATATAAAAAATAAATAAATAAATAATTGACATAATAAAAATCTACTCTCACTTAGATCGTGCAATGTAGATGCTGGTAGAGCTTCATCAGTAGGTGGAGTATGTGCCAAAAATGTGGCTGCTGGTGGAGGCTTAGATTTCGATGGTGCCTGCAAAGCCAAGGCCTTTATGGAGGTGGATGGAGTATGCTCCGATAGCGGCTCAGATGCGGAGCTCCGCATAGCCCACTGAAGGGCGGGGGTGAAAGCTAAATGGTGTTTCGATGCCATCATGACCTGCAATGTTAATAAACATTAACCAATATAACATATTGTTGAACAATAATATTAGTAGAGCATCAATAAATAAACACTAATATTTATACGAAGATGTTGAACTCATCATCTAGTGGCATCTACAATGTGGACATCACCATCGCTCTTGACAAATGTATCTGGGACCTCAACAACATCAGATAAGTTTTGTCCTGGAGAAATACTTTGTATGCATGATCTAATATCATCATCAATCTCGGTATCATCAAAGATATGCTTAGGCACAATTCTCACAACAACACCCCATTGAGGCTCCAAGAGATCACTAACATGAAAGACTTGACTAGCTTGGGAGGCAAGTATTAATGGTTCTCCAATGTAGAGATGGTGTTGCATGTTGACGAGAGTAAAACCACACTCATCAGTCTTCATCCCTGACTGAGACAAGGTGTCAAACCAATCGTATTTCATCAACGCAATCCTCTTTTAGAATAGTAGTCTAAGATGATTATCTTCTCTACAACCCCATAATAGTTCAAATCCTCCATACGAGGCTGTGAATCCCTCGAGCTAGCATAACACCCAGTGGTGATGCTCAACATCATGCCACTATTTAGTGTTGCCATGTTTATGGATTGACTGTGAATATTGAATGTGTAGCCGTTAATCATGAGCTGTTTATGCTCACTCACAGAACAATTAGGTCTCATTAAAAGAGCACACACTTTAGGGGTCACATCACCGAGCGATAATCTCCACACCTAAGAAGATGACACCTAGTTAGTAAACATATTCAAATAAGATATACAAAGCAAGAATATATACTCGCTTATATGATCTTTGAACTACTCAAGAAACTCTTTGCTATGCATTTTCTCTTTGTCTGCATACTTAGAGTGCCATATTTTGCTCTTATGATCTCCTTGTGTTTGCTATATGCATAAAGAATAAATTTAGGTGTAATGAGATATTTTCTTCTAAATAGTGAGAAATAAATAAGACTGAGTAACTCACTTTATTTATAGCTCAATGACATCACAATTGAACAGCATGTAGCAGTGCGCCTTATCCCTTTTCTCAAGGCTCAAATCAGTGGGGCGGTATGAAGTGGAAAGTCCATCTGGCTATAGAATGGACTCAAATACAGGCTCAATTGGCTCATACTGATCATCCTGATTCCTCATTGATCGATTACGACGTGTCTCGAGCTTGTTTAAGTATATCGTACAAAAATTCATACACTTTTGACCCGAATAACCTTCTACTATGGATCCCTCCAGGTGATTCATATTCCTTACATAAGATTTCAGTGTTTGAATATTTCTCTCGGTGGAGTACATCCATCGGCAGAACACTGGACCTCCAAGTGCAACTTTCCTCGCAAGTTGCATGGTGAGATGCATCATAATTATAAAAAATGATAGTGAAAATATCTTCTCCAGATCACATAATATAGTTACTGCCCTTGCTTTCATTTTCTTCATATCTTTTTTAAGTAACCTCTTCACACAAATATCTCTATAGAAGTTGCAAAGATGAATAACAGTAATTCTCATATTTTTTGGCAATATACGGTGAATAGCCATTTGGATCAACTCCTGCATCAATACATAATAATCATGAGTCTTAAATCTACCAAGTCGGACATCCTTACTATTCACATGCTTTGATATGTTGCTTGAGTACCCATCTAGGACCTTTATATTTTCCAACACATGAAGAAATATGGATCGTTCAGAGGCATTCATAATATAGCATGCATGAGGGAGCCTCCACTATTCTCCTCCTACCGACTTCGGTGGAGTGATCTCCTAGTATCCCATTCTTTTAAGTCAAATCAAAAATTCAAGTCATCCTTGGTCTTATCCTTGATGTTCAAGATTATTGTCAATAGAAGCTCGCACACGTTCTTTTCAATGTGTATGATATTTAAGCAGTGGCATAATAAGTTTGTCTCCTAATATGGTAAGTCAAATAATATACTTTTTTTCCTCCAATTAAAGTATGTGCCATCTGCCTTTGATCGATGCTTTTTCTTTTTACCATCAATCAGATCACCTTTCTCAAATTCAATATTGAGACCATCCAACTCTCTCAATACCTCACTCCAAAACATCCAGCTAGGTGCCTCACCTTCTTCATCAGTGCCATCGAAGGAGTATGCATCCTTTCTATATAGATGATTTTGACGGAGGAAACATTGATACCTTATAAAGATAAAGCTCCTCTGATGTGTCAATCTTTTTGCCCAGATATTTTTTCTACAAATCGGACATGCTAGCTCATCTTTCATGCTCCAACCCAATATTAGGGCATAAGCTAGAAAGTCATTTATTATCCACATAAGTGCCGCATGCATGGAGAATGACTCATTCATTAAAGCATCAAAAGTTAGAACACCTTGAACGCTCTACAACTATTTCAGCTCGATAATAAGAGGCTACAAATAGACATCAATGTCATTCCCTACCTCCATCGGTCTAGGGATGAGCACTATCATGAAAGTGAAGGGTTTTTTCATATACATCCATGGTGAGAGGTTGTAAACATGAATAAATACTAACCATATACTGTGGTTGGTATTCATGTGCTTGAAATGATTGAAATCATCACATGACAAGCTCAACCTCACATTGCATATCTCTTGTGCAAAGTCGGGATGTATTTCATTAAACTTCTACCATGCCTCTCCATTGGCTAGATGCCTCAATGTATCATCTTTTGTTCATTTTTCTTCATGCCATCTCATATCTTTTGATGTCCTCACCAACATAAACAACTTTTGTAGTCTCAATATCAAAGAAAAGTGCCATATCAACTTTTGAGGTACACGAGTCGATGTGCCATCTTTATTTTATTTCTATCTTGATACACTGCACCTCCTGCACTCATTTCGGTTGGCATCCCCCTCTCAATAGAGCATGCAATCATTAGGGCATGCATGTATCTTGGTGTAAGTAAAACCCAGCTATTCAATAATCTTCGATGCCTTATAATTATTTTTTAGAATTTATTCATTGTTCGAAAGAATGTCCTCCAAAAGCTCTAGTATACAGTTCACTCCATTATTATTGAACCCATTGAAATATTTTGTATGATACAATCAGATTAAAAACTCAAGCTTCACTATTTTTTCACACCTGAGATATAATGGAACACTAGCGTCCTCCATCAACTTGCGGACCTTCTCCACATCTTCACTATTTGTCATTCTACCAACCACAGTATCAGGCATCGACGTAAATACACTGTCATTATGGCCAACAAATGGAAAGATATCACGAACCATTTGTTCTACTCCCCCATCATCTTGATTGCCTCCTTGTGGCTTGCACTCACCATGTTGATCCCAATAAATTTCATAGCCGAATTTAAAGCCATAAATAGTGAGGTGATTATTTACATCTTGACGAGATAGCCAAGGCCCACCCATACACTTCTTACAAAGATATTGAATAAGTCCATGATCTCCAAATTTTTCTATAGCAAAATTAAAAAACTTTTGAAGTCCAGTTTCATATTCTGACGAGAGTCTACTCAACATCATCCACCCTTTATCCATTATAAAAATGGTGATTCTGTAATTAAATTATGTGTGGAAATGAGACACAACACAATAACATCAAGATAATTACCTATAAAATTAATCATAATTTTCAAACTACCTAAACTAGATAATCAATTGATCAATGTACATAATTCTCCTATCCGTATAAAAATATATAAATATATGGATGCCATAGAATATATATATTAATCAAAAGATGGATCTATGATTCTATGCATGATCTAAAATCCGTCGTAAAGTGGCGCAGCTTATAACCTGTCGGTACGATCCAGAACCCACCGGCACGGCCTAGAAGCTACCGGCATGGCTCAGAATCTATCGACATGGCCCAGAACAATGGGATCATTACATAAGCAAATAAAAATATTATTTGCATTAAATATCATTTTCAGATACCAATGCATTATAAACAAAAAATGTTATCACCAATTAATAGGTAAAGATAGATCCTATCCTATTCAAAAATTATAGTAATTATATAGCTTTATTACAGTAATTAAATAATATGCAATAGGGACTGAAAAAAATTTTGACAGTATTTTTTTTTAGTTCTCCCGTGTAGGGAGAATAAAAGAGAAATGCTCTCCAAAATTTCATTCGAATCCTCAGCATACCGTATGATTACTGTAATTACCTATAGAATTATTTATAATTTTTAAACTATCCAAATTAGACAATCAATTGATCATTGTACATAATTCTTCCATCCATACCAAAATATATACATATACGGATGCTATAGATTCGTACACTAATCAATTGATGGATCTATCGTTATGCAATGCAACAAGCAAAAGCAACGAAAATTTTATGCAATAAATTCCACAACAAGAATTACATTAATTCTAAAGTAAAAGGGAGGCTCAGATTCATTATTTAATCATGCATTGCAATGTTACTTTCGGTATCCACTACAAGTAAACCAAATCAATTGCAAATGGTTGCCCGCTAAATAGCCACAGGCCATCCAAGATCACCTTGCCATTTGGAATTGTTAAAATATTTATAGAAGAAGAGAAAAAATAAGAGAAAAATATCACTAAAATTATCTTAAGAATTAACCATTTTCCATCCGAAATCATCACAGCCTCTTTATAAAAAAAAGAAAGAGAAAAAAAAATATTTTTCATAAAGTGGCACGGCCCAAAATCTATCAGTACAGCCCAAAAACTGATGGCTCAAAATCCACCGGCACAACCCAGAACCCGATGGCCTAGAACCCACTGGCATAGCCCAAAACCTACTGACACGACCCAAAACCCGTCAGCCAGGCCCAGAACTCGTCGACTCGATCGAGAACCCGACAATTCAGAACCAGCCGGCACAACCCAAAACCCACCAGCATGGCCCAAAACTTGCTGGCACGACCCAGAACTTGCCAGTTCAGTCCATAATCTGATGGCCCAGAATCCATCGGCACGGTCCAGAACCCATCGGCACCACCCAGAACTTGAGGGCCCAGAACCCAACAGCACGGCCCACAGCCACCTGTAAGGCCTAGAACCCACCAATGATGATTTTCTTTAAATATTATTATAACATAATTATTATTAAATATTATTATGATATAATTATAAATATAATTATAAAAATAATATGTAAAAGGGAGGCTCAAATTCACTATTTAATCATGTATTGCAATGTTACTTTCGGTATCCGCTATAAGTAAACCAAATCGACTGCAAATGGTTGCCCGCTAAATAGCCGCAAGCCATCCAAGATCACATTGCTATTCAGAATTGTTAAAATATTTGCAAAAAAAGAGAAAAAATAAGAGAGAAATATTACCAAAATCATGCTGAGAATTAACTATTTTTCTTCCAAAATTATCATAGCCTCTTTATAAAAAAAAGAAAGAAAAAAAAGAAAATACTTTTGATAAAGTGGCATGGCCCAGAATCCACCGATATGGTTCAGAACCCATCAGCACAGCCCAAAATCAAATGACCTAGAATCCGCCGGCACAGCCCAAAACCCACCAGCTCGATCCAGAACTTGACGACCCGAAATCTGTCGGCACTGTCCAAAACCCACCGACATAGCCCAGAACCTGCTGGCATGGCTCAGAACCTGCCAGTCCGATCCAGAACCAGACGGTCCAAAATCCATCGGCACGATCCAAAATCCAATGGCCCAAAACCCGACGGCACGGCCCACAACCGCCGGCAAGGCCCAAAACCTGCCTATGATGGTTTTCTTTAAATATTATTATGACATAATTATTATGAGATAATTATTATGAAATATTATTATGACATAATTATAAATATAATTATAAAAATAATATGTAAAGGGAGGCTCAAATTTACTATTTAATCATGCATTGCAATGTTACTTTCGATATCTGCTATAAGTAAACCAAATCGACTGTGAATGGTTGCCTGTTAAATAGCAGTAAGCCATCCAAGATCACATTGCCATTCAAAATTATTAAAATATTTTTAGAAGAAGAGAAAAAATAAGAGAAAAATATCACTAAGGTCATGCTAAGAATTAACCATTTTTCATCCGAAATCATCACAGCCTCTTTATAAAAAAAGAAAGAAAAAAAAAGAAAATACTTCTCATAAAATGGCACAGCCCAGAACCTACCGGCACACTGGCATAGCCTAGAATCCTATGGCCTAGAACCTACCAGCACAGTCCAAAATCCACCGGCACGGTCCAGAACCTGACGGCCCAAAACCTACCGGCCCGACCCAGAACCCACCGGCCTGGCCAAGACCCGATGATCCAAAACCCGCTAGCACGACCCAAAATCCACCGGCATAGCTCAGAACCCGCTGGCCCAGTCCAGAACCCACCGGCTCGACCTAAAATCCATCGGCACGGTCCAGAACCTACCAATATAACTCAGAACCCGATGGCCCAGAACCTGACGACACGACCCATAACTGCAAGCAAGGCCTAGAACCCGCCAACAGTGGTTTTCATTAAATATTATTATGACATAATTATTAAAATATAATTATTAAAATATAATTATTATGATATAATTATCATTAAATATTATTATGATATAATTATAAATATAATTATAAAAATAATATGACATAAATTAAAACAATAAAAATCATACCTGTAGTTGCGGGGAGGGGGGTCGCATAGAGCTGCGGGGGTCGCCGGTAACGGTGCTAGAGGAAGGGGGGTGGCGGCAGGGTGTGGCGTAGGGCCAAAGGTGGTCGGGGCTGAGGGAGGCAAGGCATGGGGCCAAAGGGGGCTGACAGTGGGTCCGAGGGAAGAGGGAGGCGAGATCGGGGAAGGCCAGGGCCGAGGGAAAAGGGAGGCAGGGCTAGGGAAGAGGGTGGCAGGGCCAAGGAAGACCGGAGCTGAGGGAGGCAAGGTTGGGACAAGAGGGAGGCGGGGTCGGGGGAAGAGGGAGGTGAGGCCGGGGGAAGAGGGAGGCGGTGCACGAGGCTGGGGGAGATCGGGGAAGAGGGAGCTGGCGGCGGTGCTAGAGAGAGGGGGCGGCAGTGGGGCGGGCCGACAGCAGAGAGGGTAGGGCTCAGGTAAAGAGAGGAGAGAGAGAGAGAGGAGGACAATCAAAACACTGGCACGAAATGAAGAAGAGGGGACGGATTAGGAAAAAGACCTAACCTATGGTAGCGGTTTTAAAAACTGCAGCTATATGTTATGCATAACCACTACCATACATGACCTATGGCTGTGGTTATGCATAACTGCTGCAATAAGAACATATGGTAGCAGTTATAAATAATCGCTACCATAGATAGAATATAAATTTCATATTTTTCTCTGAATATGGTATAACTTTAAAATTTAAAGTTCATCTTTACCATTCATTATATAAATAATTATCATTAGAGTATAGTCACAAAAGGTTGTCTTAATCCGATAGCCCTAACTATGTCGATCAATAAAATTTGATTTCGACGATTACGAACGACTGCATGATGATTTGATAGATAGAGACCATCGATGAATCTAAAAACTTGCAATGATGATCTTGATGATGTTTGTATCACACTATCAAAATTTTATTTCAATCGGACATCATTATCATGGTCAATTTAGCATGGGATGATTTCGACCGTTAAATGAAAAATGAGTTATCAAAAGGTCAAAAGTCGTCCGATTGTGAGATAATTTTTTAGATAAATGATCTTTGCTACTATTTTAATTATTCATATGGTGGTGATCGTAAAATTCAAACAGCATATATATGAACGATCCAAAATTATGTCTCTTGATACTCATTCTTAAAATCCTTAAGTAATCATGCTTATGCTTTTGTAAGATCTGCTTAACATAGACGGTTCATGTAGGCACGATTTGAATTTTATGATCATCATCATATAAATAATTAAAGTAGTAGTAAAGATCATTTATCTAAAAAATTATTTTATAATCGAATGCCGTTTGGCCTTTCCATTACTCATTTTTCATTTAATGACTGAAATCATCCCATACTAAATTGATCATAATAATGATATCTGATTAAAGCAAAATTTTGATAGTATGATACAAATATCATCGAGATCATCGTTGTAAATTTTTGGATCCATCGATGATCTTTATCTATCAGATTATCATGTGGCCATTTATGACTGTCGAAATCAAATTTTATTGATCGACATAGCTAGGGCTATCGGATCGAGATGGTCTTTTGTGACTACACTCTAATGATAATTATTTAAATAATGAATGATGAATATGGGTTTTAAATTTCAAAATTATACTATATTTAGAAAAAAATATGAAAAAAATTTATATTCAACCTATATAGCAGTGATTGCACTAAATCGCTATTATAATCAGTTATAGCAGTGGTTATTATTAACCACTGCCATAGATTTGATCTATAGCAGCAGTTACACCTAACCGTTACCATAGGTCGAAGATATAGCAATGGTTACTATAACCGCTGCCATATGTCGAATCTATGAAGCAGTTACACATAACCACTGCTATATCTCCAACCTATGGCCGCGGTTAGTCAACCGCTGCAATATCTAGAACCTATTATAGCAGTTATTTTGTAACCACTACAATAGGTCGGGACTATGGCCATGGTTACTTTTAACCACTGCCATAGGTCGGACATATGGTAGCGGTTATGAATAACCATTGCTATACTTGCTATGACAGCAGTTTTTAAACTACTGCCGTAGTAAGCACTGCCATAGACTTATTCTGTAGTAGTGTTTTAAAGGCAAAAAAAATATAGTGAATTGTATGAGATGCACTTAGTAAGAGTTATCTATCCTTGAACTCATAAATGCCTGTTGTGCTATCTACAAGGTTTTTATGAGGAATTAAGATCTTAACCCCACTTAGAAATATAGAGTTTCTCATTTTCATACTTAAGGGCTATAAAATTCACTAAATAATTGAAAAAAATAATTAGACAAAAGATCTTATCTAGTTATGCATGTCATCATAAGCAGTCTGCTAATATTTTGTGCTTATATTTATAGATTTATTCTGCATAATAGCATCTTCACTTTCACTGCATGGTATACTTGATGTCAACAAGCTAACCGGACCTAATTATATGGACTGATTGAGAAACTTAAGAATTATTCTCACTTAAGAGAAAGTCTCCTATATTCTTAATACTTCTGATCCCGATCCAATTGAAGAAGATGCTATTAAGGAGGATAGAGCTACTTATCAGATGTGGTAAGATGACAATGTGACTGTCAAGTATATCGTATTAGCCTCTATAAGCAATGAGTTATAGAGACAACATGAAAGCCTCAATCTTCATTCCATACTTCTCAATTTGAAAGAGTTGTATGGTGAACAAAGTAAAACCGCTTGGTATAAGATATCCAAGTAGTTATTCCATACTAACATGAGTGAGGTTACATCAGGACAAACCTATGTGCTTAAGATGATTGACCTGATTCTCGATTTGATCAATTAGACTTTGCTATAAATGGTGAGCTAAGTCAGGATTTGATCCTATAATCACTCCTTAAATCTCTCTCTTAATTTATCATTAATTATCATATGAACAAACTGAATACAAGTCTCTCAGAGTTGCTCAATATATTGAAGACAGCTGAAAGCCATTTCAAGGGAGAAAAGGCACATTTCTACTTGTGGATAAGATCTCCAAGAAGAAGATAGGTTGTTAGGGTTCAAAGAAGAAAAAAATGTTGAACCCTAAGAATAGCATCTCCAAGAAAAGGATGGCGAAGTGTGTTTCCACCTATGGTATTTGGTTTCATTGCAGCAAAGATGGGCATTAGAAGAGGAACTACAAGCATTATCTTGTAACTATGAAGCAGCAAAAGGAAGCAAATATTGCTAAAGATTTGTATATGATGTAAACAAATTTATCATTAAGTATTTCAACCTTAGATTCCTGGGTATTAGATTTTGCCTATAGTTCTCACCTATGCAAGTTATTATAGGGACTACAGGGAATAAAGAAACTGAATGAAGATGACCATATTGTTCAGTGCTAGTGGAGAGTCCATCTAGTCTGAAGCTGTAGGAACTTTTTTGTTGAAGTTATTTTCATACAAAATTTTAGAATTAGAAGACTATTACTATATACCAAAAATTATTAGAAATATTATTTCTATACCTGCATTATTAGAATATGGTTTTAAAATAAAAAGAAAGGGCAAAGGTTGCTTTATGTATCATTCTAATGAATTTTATGATAATACTTTTGTGGATACTAGTCTTTTATGCTTGTCACTTAATGATAATATTTTTCATGTTGAACAAACGAAGAAAAAAAAGAGAGAAGATATGAATGTCATATATATATCCCTAGCACTATCGATTTTGTCATATTAATGAGTCAAGAATTAACAATTTATACAAAAAAAAAATTTGATCCATATAGAACTTATAAATCATATAGAACATGTAAATCTGTTTTATAGGTAAGATGACCAAGACTCCATTTACTGGACATGGAGAAAGGATGAGTGACTTATTAGACCTAGTTCATATGGATGTTTATGGTCCAATGACAACTCAAGCCAGAGATGGAAACTCCTACTTCATCACTTTTACTGATGATTTATCAAGGTTTGGATATATATATTTAATGAAATATAAATTCAAAGTCTTTGATAAGCTTAAAGAGTACCAAAGAATGGTAGAGAAATAAACTGGTAAGAGTATTAAAGCTCTTCGATCTGATCGAAGAGGTGAATACTTAACTAGTAAATTTTTTGATCATCTTAAAGATAATAAAATTCTCTCTAAATAGACTCCTTCTTACACACCACAATTAAATGATATTATTGAAAGAAGGAATCATACCTAATTAGATATGATGTGGACCATGATGTGCTTCATAGATCTTTTAATCTCTTTTTGGGGATATGCTCTTGATTGTTGTATACATATTAAACAAAGTATGTACCAACTAAATCTGTTACTAGCACTGTACATGAGATATGGAAAGGTAAGAGACTAAGTCTTAAATATCTGAAGATTTGGGGCTGCCTTACTTATGTCAAAAGTATTGAAAGACATAAGTTAAGTGCTAGGTCAAATAAGTATAGATTTGTAAGTTATCCTAAGAAGAGTATATGATACTAATTTTACCACTATGCTCTACAAAAGATATTTGTTAGTAGGCATGCTATTTTTTTAGAAAAAGAATTTATCCAAGAAGAGGATAGTGAGAGGATAGTTGAACTAGAAGAAGTTTAAGATCTACAATCTATCCTGAAACAACATATGGATAGTCTACAAGTTAATCCTCAATCAAAAGTATCCATTAATAAGGCACAATCACAACACACACCTCCTCTCTGAAGGTTAAATAGAGTGTATAATGTATCATTTAGATATAAGTTTATTATTGAGATTGATAATGAGCCACACATCATTGAGAATGATGATCCATGATCTATTCGAAAGCAGTCAAGAGTAGTGACTCTAACAAATGGCTTGAAGCCATGAAATCTGAAATGGACTCAATGTATGCCAATCAAGTATAAACTTTGATTGATACACCTGAGGGTGTGACCCCAATAAGTTATAAATAGATTTTTAAGAAGAAGATTGGAGCAGATGGCCAAGTAGAAACCTATAAGATCATACTAGTAGTGAAAGATTTTAAACAAAGATAAGGTGTTGACTATAAAAAAATCTTTTCATTAATATTCATGCTCAAGTTTATTTAAATTATGCTTGCTATAGATATATATCATGACTATGAGATCTAGTAGATGGATGTAAAGACTGCTTTTCTCAATAAAAATTTTAAAAAAGAAGTTTATATGACTCAACCAGAGAGATTTATCTCTAGTAGGAGGGCAAATCAAGTATGCAAGCTCAAAAATTTTATTTATGGATTAAAACATACATCAAGAAGTTAGAACATTTATTTTGATGAGACAGCCAAATTATTTATCTTTATCAAAAATATGGATGAACCATTCATATACAAGAAGACAAGTAAGAGTGCCATTATCTTCTTGATTTTGTATGTAAATGACATACTACTTATTAGAAATGATATCCCTATATTGCAATCAATCAAAACTCGACTATAATAGAAGTTTTTGGTAAAAGATTCCAACAAAAACTTGGGTGAAGCATCCTATATACTTGGTATAAAGATCTTTAGGAACAAATCTAAGAGGATGCTAAGCTTATCCCAATCATTGTACATAGATCTTGTGTTGAAGAGGTTCAACATGGATGAGTGTAAGAGAGGTTACTTACCCATAAGTCATGATATACATCTCTCTAAGAAGATGTTTCCTAAGACACCTGAAGAAAGAAAGAGAATGAGTTCTATTCCTTATGATTTGACTGTGAGATCAATCATGTATGCTATGCTATGCACTAGACCTAATGTGGCTTATGCATTGGGCATTATTAGTAGATTTCAGATAGATTTAGAAGAGGATCATTAAAAAGCTATGAAAAATATTTTTAAATATTTAGAAAAGATTAGAGAAGCTTTTCTCATATATGGTGGATCAGATTTGAAACTAGAAAGATTTACAAATTCTAATATTTAATCTGATCCAAATGATAGTAAATCCATATCGGGGTATGTATTTACTCTATATCGAGAAGCAATGAGTTTGAAGAATTTTAAATAGTAGACTATAGCTAACTCAGTTACTGAAGTAGAATATATTACTGTGAGTGAGGCTGCTAAGGAAGCTATTTGGATAAAGAAGTTCATTATAGAGTTAGGTGTAGTTTCAGATATTAAACATCCCATGCCATTTTATTATGACAACACTAGAGCTGTTGCTTAAGCTAAAGAACCAAGATTTCATCACAAATCCAAACATATCTTAAGGTGGTTCCACCTCGTTCGAGGGATTATTGAAAGATAAGATACAATCATAGAGCAAGTTGACATCAAGAATAACATAATAGATTCGTTCACTAAGACCTTATCACAGCAGTAGTTGACTGTCATCTTGATTATATAGGCATCAAGTATAGAGGCGATTGGCTTTAGAGTAAGTGGGAGATTGAAAGAATAGTACCTAGCAAGCCAATTACATAGGTGATGCGATAGAATTTTTTTGTATTCTATCTTTCTATTCATGTATTTGATATTAATTATTTATTAATGAATCTAAATATTTTGATTCATTATATACTGCATCTTATTATTTGAATAAGATTAAAATGAACCCATAAACTAGGATAAAGTTTTTAAGGTCATGATGAGATCATATTAGTAAGATCTAAAATCTTTATAGTCCTAATTTAAAATATTTTCATTCATAGGATTATTGATTCGAAGATCAGTGGTACTGATAAAACTGGCATATCCTATATATGCTCGATTGAGAGAGTAATTGATCGCATAACCACTTGTATAGTAATACTAATACAAGGATGTAAATGCTCATTGGAGAATGACTTCACTGAACTGACCTATAGAGAGAACATCTAATGGAGTCTTACAAGCATATCGGTAGTTGGTTCTCTGGTGGGAGTAGTGCAAGTGATCCTTAGATTTGAGATTATCTTTGCACCTTATGTATATGAATTTATGTTTTGGTTTATATCCTAACTTGACTCTTTGATACATGTGTGGAATATTTTGGATATGGTGAAGTGTGCATAAAGGTTGTGAGTGATCAATAAAGAATCGATCACTTTTTGTAAGAAGAGAAAATATCCTATGTGATCTCATAGGATGATGACTCATAAATTTTTTTATCAAAATAGAATAAAAATTAAAAAGAATTTTTAATATATCATCAGCCAAGACATCATCATGAGATCAAGATTTATATAGATAAGTATTTGGACTCGACATGATTCCATGCCCGTAGCTTATTTGGGATGTTGATGATCGAAGGATTTAATTGCATGGTAACTCATCACTGAAGGATATTTTGATATTTGTATCAAAATTTTACATCTTCTGTATAGTTATGATACATTATTAGATGTCAATCTTGATTTATGGACTCACATGAATTAAAAAATTTAATTCAACAATTAATTAGAAGGAGTTCTATTTAATTGGTGCATTTAGGCTTGACCTATTTCTAATTGAGTTAGTTTGGTCATGAGTCTGAGTCTACTGCTAGCTAAATGTGGAACCCAATAGGTCACATACTTAAGAAATTGATCATGGACTAGAAGTCCTATGGGTTTAATTGACATGCTAGGGCATAGGTTAATCCAAGTTCCCAATCAACCCTAACCCGAAAGTATTTGATCTTATCTAAAACCTACAGCTTTGACCAAGTCAAAAAGGGTGGCTTATGCCAAGATCTCCATGCTGCCATAAATTCTTCATGTGAAAGTGTTTCATATGGTATAAAAAAAATCTCCACACCTCCTTATGTCTCTGCACTCAGAAGGAGGAGTCCTTCTAGTTTACTCTTCTTAATACCACACCCCATAATTTATGGTGCCTAGGGAGTTGTGCCCAGAAGGAAGAAGTCCTTCTATCTTACTACTCTTCCATGCCCCAATGTTTCCCATGCGGTTTCCTTTTATCTCATATAGAAGCCAAAGTGTTTGACCACATGAGAATGTTATACACCAAAGGTTGTTAATGTATCCCTTCATACCTCATATATAGGTGGCGTACAAAAGGGAAATCAGTGAAAAAATCAGTGGAAAAATAAGAGTGGTATGGAAAAGAAAGAGAAAGAAGGAAAAAAAAATTAGAGTGGAAAGAAAATAAATACGAAAGCATATTGTCTATTTTCTTAAGAGATTGATGTACCAAGAGATGGACATCTAAGGAAGAGAGGGCATACTAATTTTTTTGAAAAAAGATTTTAAAAAATTATTAGGTGTGTTCCTTGTGGAGGTTAAAAAGCTATCAAGCTGCGATGTGCTGCATCCTTGAGAAGGAGGGATTGTTGAATTTTTGTAAAGTATTTTTCAGCATTGCAAAAGATTGGGAAGGTCCGTGATCGATTTCTGTGTGGACTGTCATTGGAGTGCATCTACTTGGGTGTCTAATAGAGATCATACTAATATCTGACCATCATCTGCTTAGAGGTATACTTCTTACCTATTATTATTGTGTTTGATTGAAATTAACAAGATCCACCTGGGATTGGATTTCGGTTTGCTTACTTTTAAGAGTTAAAAGCATGTTTAAAAAAAAATTGAAAACCATATTCTGCTGCGTAATTGAAACCCAACAGTTAAATCATGGGAAAGGTTAAAAAAAGAAAGAAGGCTGTGATTGTAAATAATGTCTAATGTTTGGGCTTTCTTTTGTTTTTGTTAATAATAGATTAGGTCGATTATGATTTTTTTGTAGAATTGATTAAGAGAAATTAATTTATTGGCAAAGAGTTATAGTATTTTATTCCAACATCAAGATGTTATTGTCCTTTTGAAATAATCAAGGAAATTTCATATGTATGCAAGGAATGAGTTGCCAGATATCATTATTTTTTATGTCAAGATCTTGTGAAGCAAGCATGTACTCTAAGAGGGAGACTACTTAGGAGTTCTCAAAGGATGATGTGAACAATGAGTGAGCTTTAAGGTACTTAATTTCAAGGATGAAATTATTTTAAGGAGGGGGAGAGTGTACGAACCCGATCTCTAATTTCTCCCAGCATAGATTGTAAAGCAAAAGCACAAAAAAAAAAAAATTGAAACCCTATGTAACTGGCACATGAGATGGAAGAGGATGCCTAATGGAGTCCGTCTTCCTTCTTCAAATCTGATCCAGACTGGGACTCTAGAGCTCGCCGAGCTCTAGATCCTATTTATAAATATCTCCCCTCCCCCCCTTCTAGATGAGTTGCCTTCAGCCTCGATTAATGGTCGGAGGAAATCTCTCAAATTTCTTTTGATCTTCCATTTATTGTGCCCTACGATTCATCATCGATTCTTTTCTAGAGTCAAGGTAAGATGTTTTCATCTCTCTTTCCATCTTCTTCTAGTCCCTTTGCCACTATCGTCCACCAGATTTCCATGGCGAGTTGCTAGATGTAAGGCGCGGCCCAAGAGGCCCTTTTCCACCAATGCCACATGGGATGCAAGGGTCACAGACTCGTGGCTTCTTGTGGAGGCAGCCATGTGTGGCTTCTTGTGGAGGGAACTACGTGCACCTCATCATAGAAAGGAAAAAAAAAAAAAAAAAGAAGGGTGTGAAACCTAATAGAACCCCTTCCCTCCCGCTTTCTCTCCTATTCTCTCTCTCTCTCTCCCGTTTTCTCTTGTGCCCTCTCTCCCTCTGCTGTGCCCTCTCTCTCCCATGTGTGCTCACTCTCTTCCCTCCCCAGCCTCTCTTTTTCTCTATCTTTCATCTCTCTCTCTCTATCTTCCAAGCTCTCACCTCTCCATGTGTGTGTGTGTCGGTGTGTGAGTGGGTTGAAAAGAAGAAAAACAGAGGAAAATGAAGAAGAAAAAGAAGCAAAAGAAGAAGAAGAAGAAGAAGAAAAGTGAGGCCTATGTCCCTCACCCCCTCTTTCCATTTCCCTCTATGTGCGAGAGTCTATATGGGTAAGCGAGTGAGAAAATAGAGAAGAAAACAAAAAGAAGAAGAGAGTAGAGATCTTTGCCTTTCACCCCCTCCTTTTGCTCCTGAGTGTGTGTGCGCGTTGGTGTGGGTGAGTGAATTAGAAAATAGAGAGGGAAAAAAAAGAGAAAACAAAGGGAAAAAGTACAAGAACTCTCTTCTCCTCTCTTTTTCTCTCCTTCCCTCTTCTTTTCCCTCCCTTCTCTTCCTCTTCCTTGTCATTTTTGTATGATTTGACCTATTTTTAGTTAAGGATTAATGAGTAGGTATCAGAATTCCTAATATGCTGTTAATTTATATTAAAACTTAAATATTAGATGATAGAACTATTATATGTAGTGCATTTTTATTATATTAGTTAATAGAAAAAATAGAAATTTTAAGCATTGTAACAGAGAAATTGGAAAAGATGGATGTTTTGTATTTGGGGGTGGATTGACTCTTCTCAGGGTTAATCTATAAATTTTAATTCTATATTGACTAAGTAATTTAATTTAAAATTTTAACCAAAAAGTGCTGACTTATGAGTCAACTTGAGGGTAAAGTTTGAAAATTTTTGGATGAGTCTAGCTAAGATAATTAATTAGTGGAAAAAGATAATTGTGAGAAGAAAAGATGGAAGGAGAGGTTATAACATCCTCTCTTCACCTTCTTTCTTTTTTCTAAAATAATAAAATCTTGAGAATTAGAAGACTAAAGAAGGTTGAGAAAGTTGCTCGAAATTAGCTTAAATCTTATTAAGGTTGGTTAACCTAACTATGGTTGTGAATTATTAGGTTCTGAGAAATTATGATAGAGTGGTTAATTGTTTGGTTGTTGATATCTTAAGGTAAATAATAGTTACATTTTATAATCAATAAAAATTAAATGGACAATTATATCATCTCTAGATATGGTATGAATTATTGTAAGTAACATCTACATTTTATGATTAATCGACATCAAATGAACATTTAGATCATCTTTTGAAATGTCATCAGTGATTATAAGTAATATTTACATTTTATACTTGATTCAAATTAAATAGATGTTCATGTCATCTTTTGATATGATACTAATTATTATAAGTACCACGACATGTTATCATGATCAACTTAAATCAAGTGGCAATCATTATATTCAGCTAAAATGATACTAACTATTATAAAGATATTTAGATCTAATTATGCATGATATTGTTATGTATCATCTCTATGACATAATACAGATCATGATAAATGTTGGGTATAAAATACCCCCACAGCCGAAGTTCGTATCAGGAGTGACCCTTCCGGGACTCTGCCGACATCCAACCTTGGGCGACATCTTTCCGAACCTCTCCGACGGTCGAGCTTCCATAATATTCCCAAGTTCTGCTGACGGATAAACTCCCACAGCTTCTTCCATGAGTGTCGACCGGGTTCTCCCGACGGATGAACTCCTGCCGCATCTCTCGGGCTTCTCCAGCGATAAGCTTCTTCGGTTGTCCATCAGGCTGCTCCAAGTGCTCTCTGGATTCTACCATCGGTCGATCTCCTACAAGGGTCAACCGTTCTCCGGACCCCTTTTGGATCTTTTCCGACAGGATTCGATCGACTCCAATCCGAATTTTTTTCAGAACTACGTCAGTTCGTCAGTGGCCAAACTTTTCCAACAGCAGATCTCCATGACGGATGGGCTCCATCCAAGTTTCTACGGCGGTCGACCGCCTTTTGGGTTTCATCCGAGCTCCTACGGGAGCCAGACTTCTTCCCCGAACTCCTACTGCAGGTAGACTTCGTCCGAGCTCCTACGGGAGTCGGACTTCAGCCCTGAGCTCCCATTGCAAGTAGACCTCATCCGAATTCTTACAAGAGCCGGACTCCGAGCCCCCACCACAAGCGATCTACACTGAGCTTCTGCTACAAGCGATCTACTCCGAGCTTCTACTACAAGCGATCTACACCAAGCTTCTGCTACAAGCAATCTACTCCGAGCTTCTGCTACAAGCGATCTACTCCGAACTACTACTACAAGCGGTCTACTTCAAATTTCTACTACGAGCGGTCCGCGTCGGATTTCTACTATAAGCCTCCACCCGAGCTTCCCTTGTGAACGAATTCCTTTCGGACTTCTATTGCAGGTAGGCTTCGACCGAGCTTCCTCAACAAATGATCTCCATCCGGACTTCTACGGGAATCAGACTCTTACCGAACTTCTGTAGTGAACAGATTTCGGACGAACTCCTACGACGCACGGGCTCCAGTAGCCGAACCCCTCTAGCAGAAAGCCCCTAATCGAGCTTCTACAGCAGATTACCTTCGCCTGCAGTACTAGCGCCCAAGGCACCCAATGGTAGAAAGCTCGCCAGCAACATCCGAGCTCCTCTTAGACGGAGAGCTACTCCTCTCCACCAGACACCCCAACCGAGCTTCGGTTGATAGGCCTGGACTCCTTGGCAGGCCACAGTAATGGCTGCGACTCTGCTTCACTTCCTATAACAGATCCCACACAGCTCCATCATGCTCCGACAAGTCACGATAATGGACATCACTCCACTCTCCACAACAGGCTCCACATGGCAGACCACGGCGATGGCCACGACTCCACTCCACTACTCTCCGTAACAAACTCCTCATGGCCTCGAATGGCCCACCACCAGACGGTTACAGACATCGTTGTCAATCTGTTACGCCCTCCGTCTATAAAAAGGGGACCCCCAGATATGTTATTCTCTAAGCTCTAATCTCTATCTAAAAACTCTGCTAAAATTTTTATTCGAGCACTCCATTCTTGTTAAGGCAGAGAACTAACTTGAGCGTCAGAGGGTCTTGCCGGAGCACCCCCAACTCCGGTTTAGACTTTCTTTGCAGGTCCCGGCGACGACTGCGACTCCCTCGACTCCAGCTTCTCCGACGCCGGCAGATTTTTGCATCAACAGGATTGGCACTAGCGGAAGGGGGGCTGTGTCTTCACAGTACCCTTGTTCTTAAAAGAGCGCTCAACCGGACCACCTCTGATCATCTTCTCCGACATCTCCTCCTCCGGTTGCCTGCCTGATCTCCACCTGATGTCTCCCCAAAAGGCATCCACCAGGCGATCAACGGCCTCCGCGGCCAGATCTCAGCGAGCTCCGCAAGCCCCGACCTCATCTCCAATTTCTCAGGCTCCTCCTCCTCCAGCGACGACAGTCGACGTGGAGCAGTTTGACCTGCTGGTTCAACAGGTTAGAGGCCTCACTGAAGCAGTGCAGGCCATGCAGCAGCAGCCGCAGGCATCGGTGTGGCTGGAAAGAGCATCACCGAAGTTCTAGAATCCGACGATCGAGCAGGCCACATGGGCCAGCCGCCCTGTCTTTCCCAGAAAAGAAAAACAGAAGGCGGAGAGTCCTCCGTCCGATCATGATTCAACCCCCGGAGAGTCCCTGCCTCCGCTCCACCAGAAGACCCTCGAGGCCCGCAATCGAGAGGACCTCCTGGATCAAAGATTCCAAGAGATGAACCGGCAGATCAAAGAGCTCCACCGCGCTCCCACTGCTTACGGTGAGGACATTTGCACTGACCCTCCTTTCTCTCAAATGATCATGCAGGAACCAATCCCGCCGAACTTCAAGCTCTCCCAATTCGAGAGCTACGATGGGACCTCAGACTCGGTCGACCACCTGGAGGCCTTCCGGACCATGATGCTACTCCATGGTGCGCCAGACGCCATCTTGTGTCGAGCTTTTCCGTCTATCTTGAAGGGAGCAGCAAGGAATTGGTACTCGACACTGAAGTCGGGTACAATCTTCTCCTTTGACCAGATGAGTCATCAGTTCGTGGCTCATTTCGTCAGCAGCCGGCGTCCCCGATGAGGTTCAGAGTCCCTCATCAACATCAAGCAAAAGGAGGGAGAATCCATCCGAGCTTACGTCAACCGCTTCAACACCGCCGCCCTGGAGGTCTGGAACCTGGACCAATCGGTTGCAATGGCCACCTTAAAGAGCGGCCTTCAAAAGAATGACCTCCTCTTCTCCCTAGAAAAGAAGTATCCCAGAGACTTTGCCGATCTGCTGGCTCGGGCCGAAGGATATGCCCGAGCGGAGGAAGCCTTCAAGCTGAAGGACGAGGAAGCTGCGAAGGAGCGACAGGCGGGCGACTCCAGTAAGCCCGCAGTTGAAAGAGGGCCGAGTGAAGCTCGGCCACGTTCTTGGACTCCTCCCGGGCACAAGCACGCCCAGACTCCTCCCCGAGCACGCAGGCAGAGAAGTCCGGACCGTAGGGTTCGGCGGGGCTCTCCCCCAAGAAGATTCCGCAGCTATGCCCCCCTCAACGCATCGAAAACCCAGGTGCTGATAGAGTCAGGGAGCAGCTCCCAAGGCCAGAAAGGATACGCACACATCCCGGGAAGCGCAATCCTAACAAGTTCTGCCTCTACCATCGAGACCACGGCCATGATACAGAGAAATACATTCAACTCCGAGACGAGATCGAGGAGCTCATCAGACGAGGTCGGCTCGACTGGTTCATTCAACGTCGGCCTGAGGGTAGAGAGGATCGGCCAAGGGCCCTGCCACAACCTGAGCCGTCGAGGAGGGAAGAGCAGCCTGGAGATCGGCCTCCAATTGGGATCATCAACTCCATCTCTGGAGGACCTCGACGGGGAGCAGACCTTCTACGACCATGGGATTTGAAAAATCTGTAAATGTATTACTAATGACTTTGCTTTAAATCAAGATTTCTTTCAGATTTGCATATCTTTCTCTTTTGGCATGGACCCATAACGATAGGGGATAACCCCTTCAGACAATAAAAACTAAGCCATGTTAGGAATAGGAGGAGAACCTTATCCTAACATGGGCAAAATTGAAAGTCCGATTATTTTAAGACCGGATGGGGGGAGAGGCCCATATAACGACCCTTATGTGCCCCCATAACCCTGTTAGGGACAGAAGGAGAACCTCATCCTAACATGAGCAAAGTCGAAAGTCCGGTTACTTTTAGATCGGATGGGGGGAGAGGCCCATATAACGGCCCTTATGTGCCCCCATAGCCCTGTTAGGGACAGGAGGAGAACCTCACCCTAACATGAGCAAAGTCGAAAGTTCGGTTATTTTAAGACCGGACGGGGGGAGAGGCCCCACAACATCCTTTTGTGCCCCCACAGCCCTGTTAGGGATAGGAGGAGAACCTCGCCCTAACATGAGCAAAGTCGAAGGCCCGGTTCTTTTTAGATCGGATGGGGGGAGAGGCCCTATAATGCCCTTATGTGCCCCCACAGCCCTGTTAGGGACAGGAGGAGAACCTCGCCCTAACATGAGCAAAGTCGAAGGCTCGGTTCTCCTTAGACCGGATGGAGGGAGAAGCCCTGCAACGCCCATATGTGCCCCCACAGCCCTGTTAGGGACAGGAGGAGAACCTCGCCCTAACATGAGCAAAGTCGAAGGCCCAGTTCTCCTTAGACCGGATGGGGAGAGAGGCCCTGCAACGCCCATATGTGCCCCCACAGCCCTGTTAGGGACAGGAGGAGAACCTCGCCCTAACATGAGCAAAGTCGAAGGCCCGGTTACTTTTAGATCGGATGGAGGGAGAGGCCCGGCAATGCCCATATGTGCCCCCACAGCCCTGTTAGGAACAGGAGGAGAACCTCATCCTAACCTGAGCTGAAATCGACTACATCAGGGATAGGAGGAGAACCTCATCCTGACGCCAACTAAGATCCAAATTTTCAAGATCTGATAAGAAAAAAGAGAACCTTCTCGACGGCCCCTCTACGCTCCCGTGACCCTGTAAAAAGTTAGGGAGAACCCTTACTTAAAAAGAAGAAGGAGAAAGAGAAAGAGAGACCTACGGTCATGAACGAAAAGGCAAATCAACACGACAACGGCTAGGAACCTTTAAACGATGTCGACGTCGAACAAATCAAAAGATAAAAAAAATTTGGTAACGATGACCTAATACAAAAATGAACAAAGAACCTTCGGACAACATCGACATCGAACGAGATAAAAAATGAAAGAAGTCCGATGGATGATAATTCAACACAATGCACGGACAAGGTAACAAAAAATCTCCTTTTCCTTTCGTTAACAAGGTATACGTTACAGAGCACAGAAGGCTCAAAAAAAAAAAAAGAGAAAAATGATAAGAACAGAAAAAGAGGACACATAGAAGGACGGAAGGCAAAAAGAGCCCTAAGGGGGCCCGGCTTCTTCCGACTTCGAACTTTTGACTTCGACCCTCATCAGAGAATGCCTTAAGATTTTGACTTCTTCCAATTCTTTCTCCCTTATTAGTATCTTCAGATACATCCGACGAGACCGTTGGCTTTCATTCTCCGCCTCTCGGAGTCTTTTTCTCAGGACCTCGGACTCTGCCTCCGCGTCTTTGACCGCCTACTGCTCGTATACCAGCTGGATCTTCAACTGCTGCAGCTCGGTCCTCCCCTCTCCAAGGGCGACAGATAGCTCTTCTATGGTTTCTCTCAGGGATTGGAGTTCATCGGGGTCTCGAACAGGGATGAACTGGGCTCTTTCAGATAACTGCCTTTGAAGGCAGGCAACCTCGTCGGTCGCCATCCTGAGCTTCCTCCGGTAGTCGTCCACCTGCTTGCACCAACCGGCCCGGTATGCATTATAGTTCGCCTCGGCATTCTGGAGCTGTTGCTGAAGGTCGAAGAACTTCTTCGACCATTCTCGATCATGGTCAGCCCGAGTCGAAAGCCAGGACGAGCTTCCTTCCAGCTGGCCGATCTTCTCCCATGCAGCCGACAGCTCTGCTCCAAGAGAGCTGATCTTGGAAGCCTGTGGTATGATCCAGGTGGTGTGCCCAAGGCCCAGGGGACCAAGGCTAAGGCCAAGGTCCATCATCCATGAGGGCTTCATGGAGGCTCTAGGGCTAGTTGGGCCCTAGGTTGAAAGGCTGTGGGCCTTTCGGGTTCTTGAGGTCTAGGTTATGTGGGCCTCAAGGGACCAACTCTTTATGGGCCAGGTCTGGGCCCAGGATAGGTGAGATTAGGTCGAGTCATGGGTGTACATGGGCTTGGGTTAACCTAATCTCTTATAGAGTTGGTCAAGAGAGTTTTGGGTTTGGGTCACTTGACCCGGTGTTTATATATACATGTACTTGTATAGGTTTGATCAAGCCAAGAAAATAGACGACTCTTTCTCCCAAATCTCTCTCTCTCTTCTCCCTCTCTCTCCAGCAATCTTTCATGCACCAGGAGCAAGAAACCCTAGGGTTTCTTGCCGCCAGTCCATAAAAGGAAAGAAAGGAAGGGGAGGCGCTAGCCCCTTCCCCCTTTGCAGCCGCCTACCAAATATGCTCTCTCCCTTTTGAAGGCATCCAAACACCAGGTCCAAGACCTGAAATCTCTTGAAAAGAGGTTGGTACAAGTCTCTCTCAGATCTGGAGTTGATCTGAGGTCGTTTGAGGTATGGGTGAGATCTCCATCAACAGATCTACAAGAAAGGCTGCAGCAGGACAGATCTGCAAGGTCTGCCTCCATCTATCTTCTTTTCCATCTAGAATACTCTGATTTGAGATCTACAAATTGAAGAACCTCAGTCCAGGTCTGATCTGGTTGGGTACCAGATCTTGGATTTTTTAGAGGTAGTTTCAGAGGCATTCTTCATCTGGAACGAAAGGCTGATGAAGAAGACAGCAACCAGGCTGATTTCGTCAAGGGCCTTGGATCGTGTCCAGACGACTCCAAATCTATTCGTTGCTGGTTTCACTGCACCCAAGGTCCATGGGAGGAGCCAACATCATGCTCCAATAGTTGGTATCAGAGCCACGGTGGTGAGGAAGTGGTTCCAAGTGCGAGAAGTTGAAGATCCCAAGTGCTGAAAATTTTCAGCAAGGTACCATCAAGGTATATTCTACACTTCTTGAATTTATATTGCTTGTTTGGCTTGGATCCAGTCATGGGCAGCAATATGAAGGTCGATTTTGAGAAGTTTGATGGCAAGAAAAATTTTTTCATGTGGAAAATCCGGGTAGAGGATCTTCTGGTGCAAGCAGATCTGGATCAGGCTTTGGATGAGAAGCCTGAGGAAATGACAGATAGACAGTGGGCATCGTTGGAGAAGAAAGCATGCTCGATGATCGGAGGATGTTTGGCGGATACGGCGTTGTATTCGGTGCTGGAAGAAAAGACCCCGAAGGGCCTTTGGTCGAAGTTGCACACCATGTACATGAAGAAGAATATGTGCAACAAGCTGATGCTGAAGAAGAGGTTGTACAGTCTTCGGATGTAGGAGGGATCTGATGTGATTGGCCACATTCAGAGGTTCGACCAGTTGTGCATGGAGTTGGTGAATATCGGGGTGAAGCTGGATGAGGAGGACAAGTCTCTATTGCTTCTATGTTCGCTGCTCGGATCATATGATTCTTTGGTGACTACACTGCTCTACGGTAAGGAGACTCTAGAGTCTGAGGACATGTCTCGATGCTGAGGTCGAATGAGTAGAGAAAAAAGTTGACCAGAGATCGGGCTCCCCAGGAGGGTTTGGCAGTAGGGGAGAGGACAGGTAGAGGTAGAGGCAGAAGCAAGTCCAGGGGGCGGTCCAAGTCCAGGAAGGAAAAGAAAGAGGTGAAATGCTTCAAGTGCAACGAGTTCGGGCACTTCAAGTGAGAATGTCCACTATGGAAGAGCAAGAAGGGAGAAAGAAGTGGCTCAGAATCAGTGAGTGCAGTTGCTGGGCAGCAGGTGGAGGATGATCTACATGTGGTATCAGATGGTCACAGATATTACATAGAGGAGTGGACACTAGACTCTGCATGCTCACATCACTACACACCACACAGGTCTTGGTTTGCGACATACACCAAGACAGATGAGGGATCAGTGACTCTAGGCGACAATCATCCTTGCAAGGTGGCTGGGATAGGGATAGTCAGGGTGAGGATATTTGATGGGATTGTGAGGACATTGACAAATGTAAAGCACATCCCAGAGCTGGAAAAGAATCTGGTGTCACTAGGCTACTTGGAGCGCAGTGGATATAGCTTCAGCAGTAGGGCTAAAAGCGGAGTACTGAATATCTCCAATAGAGCTATGGTGGTGATGAGAGGCAGGAGGTTAGACAATAACCTCTATCACATGAAGGGATCTGTGGTGACCAGAGAGTCTGATGCAGTAGCTGCAGCACAGGACCAGCGGGGGGCTTACAGGATGTGGCACTACCGCCTAGGCCACATGGGTGACAGAGGGTTGAGGGAGTTGAGCAGGAGAGGACTCATCTCTGATCTGGAGGATGGTGCTACAGGGGAGATCTGTGAGCCTTGCCAGATGAGAAAGCAGAGAAGAGTTCAGTTCACCATCAGTACAGCCCAAAGTGCAGCCCCTCTGGAGTTAGTACACACGGATGTGTTGGGACCAGCCCCAGTTTTAGCTAGGAATGGGGTCAGATACTTCATGATCCTGATTGATGATTTCTCAAGGAAGCTCTGGATTTACTTCATGAGAGAGAATTCAAAGGTCTTCACCAAGTTCAAGATCTGGAGAGCTGAGGTGGAGAAGGAGCAGGGGAGGAACGTGAAGTGTCTGAGATCAGACAATGACGGAGAGTACACCAGCAGAGAGTTCCAGGACTACTGTGAGAAGTGTGGGATCAGGAGACACTTCTCAGTTAAGGGGACTCCACAGCAAAATGGGATGGTCGAGAGGATGAACAGAATACTTCTGGAAAAGGCACGATGCATGAGGCTGCAGGCAGGGCTTCCAAAGGAGTTCTGAGTTGACACAGTAGACGCAGCGGGTTACTTGGTCAATCGGTCACCTCACACCAGGTTGGATGGCAGACTTTCAGAGGAGGTGTGGTCTGGGAGGACAGTTGGGCTGGGCCATCTACGGGTATTTGGGTGCACGGCCTATGTGCACATTGGAGCTGGTGAGCGGAGCAAGCTAGACGCCAGATCACGCAAGGCGGTGTTTCTAGGCTATCCGCAAGGAGTCAAGGGATACAGGCTGTGGGATCCCTTGAAAAAGAAGGTCATCATTAGTCGGGATGTGACTTTTGATGATGAGTCAGTCCTACAGAGGTGAGCAGGCATGGAGGAGCAGCAGGAGCAGGAGGAGGTCCAGCAGGGCGCTGCTGGACAGCTTACCTCTTTTATTTTGCCTCTTGCAGGTACTACGGGAGGACATGACATTCAGGTGGAGAACCTAACTAAAGTGTCTCCACAGGTGGAGAGGACTCGGATGGATGATCGAGGCGGAGAGGTCCAGCAGGAGCGAGCTGGACTGAGGACTGATATCGGTGTTGCCCTACACAAGCCCAAGAGGACCATCAGGCAACCGAACCGATATGGCTTCGAGGAGACGCTGTCATATGCCCTGGTGATAGCGAATGGAGACCCATATACGTATCAAGAGGCTATTGAGAGCCAGGATAGAAAGCGGTGGGTCCAGGCGATGTCCGAGGAGATGCAGTCTCTCTACAAGAACCAGACGTGGCGATTGGTGTAGTTGCCACAGGGGAAGAGGCCCATTGGCTGCAAATGGGTCTACAGTCGCAAGGAAGGGCCTTCAGAGCAGGGAGGTATCAGATTCAAGGCGAGGTTAGTGGCCAAGGGATACTCCCAGAAGGAAGGCATCGACTTCAGCGAGGTCTTCTCTCCCGTCGTCAGACACACTTCCATCAGAGTGTTGCTGAGCATTATAGCAGCTCAGGATTTAGAGCTGGAGTAGATGGATGTCAAGACGGCATTCCTCCATGGGTATTTGGAGGAGAGGATTTACATGGAGCAGCCATCCGGTTTCAGGGATCCAGGATCAGAGGAAAAGGTTTGTCTGTTGCAGAAGTCGCTGTACGGGCTGAAGCAGTTTCCGAGACAATGGTACAAGCGGTTCGACTCCTATGTACATAGTATTGGACTTTTCAGGTGTGAGTTTGATCCCTGTATTTATGTTCAGTCTCTTAAGGATGGTTCTAGGTTGTTCCTACTCTTGTATGTGGATGACATGCTTATAGCATGCAAGAGTAGGAAGGTTGTGCAGGATCTGAAGGCATCCTTATCTCGGGAGTTTGAGATGAAGGATTTGGGCCCTGCAAGAAAGATCCTAGGCATGGAGATTTTCAGAGACTGAGCCCGGAGGGTGCTGCATCTATCTCAAGGGGGATACATATAGAAGGTCTTAGAGAGGTTCGGAATGAAGGGAGCAAAGCCGACGGAGCTGCCACTTGCCGGTCACTTCAGACTCTCGAAGATCATGGCGCCACAGACTGAGGTGGAGGCTCAGGAGATGGAGAAGGTTCCTTATGCTTCAGGAGTTGGGAGCTTGATGTATGTGATGGTCTGTTGTAGGCCAGACATCGCTCATGCAGTGAGTCAGGTTAGTAGGTTCATGGCGCAGCCTGGCAGGGAGCACTAGAGAGCTCTGAAGTGGATATTCAGATATCTGGCGGGTTTAGTTAGAGTTGGCATCTGCTATGGACAGCGAGGAGGTGCAGTGGGATACTCTGACATGTCCAGGGAGGCTCAGGGGCTGATTGGCGGGTATGTAGATGCAGACTTCGATGGAGATGTGGATACCCGGAGGTCTACAACAGGCTTCATCTTTAACCTGTATGGAGGTCCTATTTCTTGGAGATCGAGTCTGCAGCCTATCACGGCCCTATCCACTACAGAGGTGGAGTACATCGGGCTGACAGAAGTAGCTAAGGAGGCAATTTGGCTGAAGGATTTGTTGACGGAGATGGGCCTTACTCAGGAGGCCATTAGAGTGCACTGTGACAGCCAGAGTGCACTTCTATTAGCACAGAACTCAGTCTATCATGCAAGGACAAAGCACATCGACATTCGGTATCATCGGATCAGGGAGCTTGTGGAGGATGGCGAGGTGGAGCTGGTAAAGGTACACACCAAGGAGAATCCAGCTGATGCACTTACGAAGGTACTTCCACGGGACAGCTTTCAGAGATGTGTTGAGCTGATTCGACTGATGGACAGAGTGGAGCTGGTTGAGGCCTTGGGACACCAAGGTGGAGATTGTTATGATCTAGGTGGTGTGCCCAAGGCCCAGGAGACCAAGGCTAAGGCCAAGGTCCATCATCCATGAGGGCTTCATGGAGGCTCTAGGGCTAGTTGGGCCCTAGGTTGAAAGGTTGTGGGCCTTTCGGATTCTTGAGGTCTAGGTTATGTGGGCCTCAAGGGACCAACTCTTTATGGGCCAGGTCTGGGCCCAGGATAGGTGAGATTAGGTCAAGTCATGGGTGTACATGGGCTTGGGTTAACCTAATCTCCCATAGAGTTGGTCAAGTGAGTTTTGGGTTTGGGTCACTTGACCCGGTGTTTATATATACATGTACTTGTATAGGTTTGATCAAGCCAAAAAAATAGACGACTCTTTCTCCCAAGTCTCTCTCTCTCTTCTCCCTCTCTCTCCAGCAATATTCCATGCACCAGGAGCAGGAAACCCTAGGATTTCTTACTGCCAGTCCATAAAAGGAAAGAAAGGAAGGGGAGGCGCTAGCCCCTTCCCTCTTTGCAGCCGCCTACCAGATCTGCTCTCTCCCTCTTGCAGGCATCCAAACACTAGGTCCAAGACCTGGAATCTCTTGAGAAGAGGTTGGTACAAGTCTCTCTCAGATCTGGAGTTGATCTGAGGTCGTTTGAGGCATGGGTGAGATCTCCATCAACAGATCTACAAGAAAGGCTGCAGCAGGACAGATCTATGAGGTCTGTCTCCATCTATCTTCTTCTCCATCTAGAATATCCCAATTCAAGATCTATGAATTGGAGGACCTCAATCCAGGTCTGATCTGGTTGGATACCAGATCTTGGATTTTTTAGAGGTAGTTTCAGAGGCGTTCTTCATCTGGAACGAAAGGCTGACGAAGAAGACAACAACCAGGCTGATTTCGTCAAGGGCCTTGGATCGTGTCCAGATGACTCCAGATCTATTCGTTGCTGGTTCCTCTGCACCCAAGGTCCGTGGGAGGAGCCGGGATCATGCTCTAATAGTCTGAGCCCAAGATCGATCGCTAGCGCGCTTTTTATGTTCCTCGAGCTCTTTCTCAAAGTTCGCCTTCCTCCGGCTGTAATCCATGATCCCTTTCACATGGAGGTTCTGAAAGTAGGTGGCCTCTGCAGTGGCCTCTGAGTGGCTCTCCCTCCACCTGTGAAGTTCGTCCTCCATCTCCTTCAATTTTTTTGTTAAATAACGGACTTTCTTTCTCAGATGTCGGATCGTGGACCTCAGCAGAACTCCCTGTGGCAAGGGAAGCGCTTCGACAGGACACTACCATTGGGAGACAAAGTGTCAAGGCACGTCTCATTGCAGAAAGAAAAAAGAAAAGATAAGAGAAGTTCCCCATAAGGAGGAGCCCAATTTTATTGATTGAATGTCTCTTAAAGACAAAAGGAAAAAGAAAAATCACAGTTAAAGAAAAATATAAAGTCAGAGGTCTCAGACCTCCGAAGCAGGAGTTGGGGAGCCCGATGTTCCTAGAAGGGGGGCTGCGGTGGCAGCGGCAATAGGAGAGAGCTCGGCTTCATCTTCAGATGCCTCATCCAAGAAGCTGAAGTCGAGCTCGAAAAATTTCTTGACCATCTTCTCTTGGCAGAGATCGAATCCTTTGATGAATGCATCTTGGCCGAACTTGACGTTCAGGTCCCTCATTTTAGCGGAGGCCTTGAACTCCTCCACCACTTGGCCCGTGGCCTCCGAGATCAGAACCGAAATCTGCTCCATCAAATTTGCGACCTCGGCCTCCACCTTCCTCACCATCTCCTCTGAGGCCTGCTTTTCTTTCTCAAGTGCCTCTTGGAGGTTGGCTACCTCGACAGCTTTTTTCTTGAGGCAGGCGGCCTCGGCACGACGACCTTCCTCCGCCTGGATAGCGTCCCTCCTCATCTTGTTCATCGCCTCGATGTTGGCGAGAAGCTGGTGCCCAATCTGCAAGGGCGGCTAGAAGGTCAGAATGAAAGCTGAGAAGTTAATTGAATGAAGGAGCGAGGGGAAGGAGGAAAGTGAATCTACTTACCTCGAGAAAGGACCCCAGAGAATCCCAAACCCGCTGTTCAGGATCGACGCAAATGATCCTCTGGATGACTTCGGGCAGCACGCACACGTCGACTAGTCACTTTATCAGGTCCCTGTCATTAAAAGAATTCTCCACCGGCTCTTCCTCGGAGCCGTGGGATTCTTCGATGGCAGCTCGACGGTCGCTGACCCTGCGGGCTACCATCTTCTTTCTCCTCCCCCTCTCAACCCCTGGCACCTCCTCGGAGTGGGCCCCCGAAGCGGGAACCTCGACGGGAGAACTCCTCGAAGAGGCTCGGGGAACTAGGGGCTCGGCGTCTGAAGGAACATCGACAGTGAGGGCCGCCTGGGCAGGCATGATCGAGCTCGTCTCCTCCGTTCTGGCCTTCTTTGCCAACCCGGAGGTCGCAGCACCTTTTTTTTTGTGAATCTTGAGGCCCATGGCAAGCATCCGTGCTGCTTCGACGTTCATTTCTAAAAAAAAAAAGAAAGAAAAAAAAAGAGAGAAAAAGATATCAGTAACGGAGTGAAAAAAGGAAGAGGTGACGCATGGTTAAAAAAAAAAAAAGAAGAAGGAGGAAAGAAGAAGAAAAGAAGAAGAAAAGGAAAGATGGAATACTCGCAGGATCCAGGAGACTCAAGCCGATGTTGAACAGAAATTGCTCCTTCAGAAGGTTGGGAAGGGAAGGAGTTGGATAACTAAGAAGTTTTCGGATGGCTTGAAGGTCGTCCTCCCCCAGGCTGGGAGCCCGACGGACGGAGTCCCTCAGGGAGCCCCAAGGGGGCAATCCCAGCTTTAACGTCGGATATTGGACGTAGAGGTACTTCTCCTTCCAGTTATGGATAGAAGAGGGAGCACCTTTCAGCAACCCCTTCTTGCCGAACTGGGGAGAGAAGTACCATCAGTCCTTTGCCGAGGGGTGACGCTTGAAGGTGTACAAATATTTAAACAAAGGAAGAGACGGCTGAACTTTGACTATGTGATAAAGGAAGAGGAACCCTATCAAAAACCTAAAGGAGTTCGGCGTGACTGAAGCTAAAGAAATATCTAGAAAACGAAAAAGAACGACGACGAAGGACGGAAGTGGGAGCCAGAGCCCAGCACGGAAGACCTCCTGGTACAGGCAGAAATGGCTAGGTAGGGGGGTGCTAGCCCGATCGACGGGACCAGGAAGCTCCAGATCATACTCTGGAGGAACTCCATACTGAATCCTTATCAGTAGAAGTTCATCCGGAGTCAGAGAACAGGGAATGGCGTCCAACGCAAAAATCAGACGAGGCCCAGCCCTAGATATGGGTTCATCTACAGTATGAGAGTTCTGAGGGACTGAGGCAGACGAACTCCTAGAACTGCTAGAGGCGGAGGTGCCAGAAGATATTTCAAGCAAAAATCCTAAAAATCCCAAAAAATTCGGGAGAAATAAGAGACGAAAGGTCCGTGGGGAACCAGACAGGTGGAATGCGACAGAAGAAAATGAAGAAGAAGGAACACCTAAATAACGAGAGAAGGAACAAAAGTTCTGAAACTAACCTAAGCTGCTCCGAAGGATGCAGAAAGATAGGGACAGGGATGACTCGAAGAACACCTAGGGCCAAAACAGACGTCGAGAAAGGTCAGAGCTCTCAGAAAGAAGACGGGCACCAACAGGACTTTCAGACAGAATGAAACTCCCGGAGGAAGAAGGGCGGGTTTAAATAGACCCTAGAATCTGACGCTATAATGATCGCGGATCTCCCCAGGCCGACCCATGTTCGCCACGTGTCCCACTCGCCATAGCAGGCGGCTAAAAGTAGCTGACAGTTGGCAAAGCCATTATTGCACCGTACCTAAAGCAATGCTCCAGCGGGAGTTTTGAAAAGTCTCTTTGGATCGTCCCAATTTGAAAAGACTCCGGTATGCGCGCATTAAATGTCAGGATATCTGAGGGCGGTCGTGCACAGAATTTAAGGGGGCAACTTCGGCTGTAAAAATTTCTCTATACTTCCTTCATTCGAAACTCGAACTCGGAAGTAAGGAGACTGGTGTTGGGTATAAAATATCCCCCCAATCGAAGTTCGTACCAGGAGTGACCCTCTCGGGACTCTGCCGACGTCCAACCTTGGGCGACATCTTTCTGAACCTCTCCGACGGTCGAGCTTCCGCAATATTCCCAAGTTCTGCCGACGGATAAACTCCCACAACTTCTTCCACGAGTGTCGACCGGGTTCCCCCGATGGACGAACTCCTGCCGCATCTCCCAGGCTTCTCCAGCGATAAGCTTCTTCGATTGTCCATCAGGCTGCTCCAAGTGCTCTCTGGATTCTACCATCGGTTGATCTCCTACAAGGGTCAACTGTTCTCCGGACCCCTTTCGGATCTTTTCTGACAGGATTCGATCGACTCCAATCCGAATTTCTTCCAGAACTACGTCAGTTCGTCAGTGGTCAAACTTTTCCAACAGCAGATCTCCACAACGGATGGGCTCCATCCAAGTTTCTACGGCGGTCGACCACCTTCTGGATTTCATCCGGGCTCCTACGGGAGTCGGACTTCTTCCCTGAACTCCTACTGCAGGTAGACTTCGTTCGAGCTCCTACGGGAGTCAGACTTCAGCCCTAAGCTCCCATTGTAGGTAGACCTCATCCGAATTCTTACAAGGGCCGGACTTCGAGCCCCCACCACAAGCGATCTACATCGAGCTTCTGCTACAAGCGATCTACTCCGAGCTTCTGCTACAAGCGATCTACACCGAGCTTCTACTACAAGCGATCTACTCTGAGCTTCTGCTACAAGCGATCTACTCCGAGCTACTACTACAAGCGATCTACTTCAAATTTCTACTACGAGTGGTCCGCGTCGGATTTCTACTGTAAGCCTCTACCCGAGCTTCCCTTGTGAACGAATTCCTTCTGGACTTCTATTGCAGGTAGGCTTCGATCGAGCTTCCTCAATAAATGATCTCCATCCGGACTTCTACGGGAACCAGACTTCGACCGAACTTCTGTAGCGAACAGATTTCGGACGAACTCCTACAACGCACGGGCTCCAGCAGTCGAACCCCTCTAGCAGAAAGCTCTTGACCGAGCTTCTACAGCAGATGACCTTCGCCCGCAGTACTAGCGCCCAAGGCACCCAACGGTAGAAAGCTCGCCAGCAACATCTGAGCTCCTCTCAGACGGAGAGCTATCCCTCTCCATCAGACACCCTAACCGAGCTTCGGTCGACAGGTCTAGACTCCCTGACAGGCCACAGTAATGGCCGCGACTCTGCTCCACTTCCTATAACAGATCCCACGCGGCTCTATCATGCTCCGACAAGTCACGACAATGGACATCACTCCACTCTCCACAACAGGCTCCACGTGGCAGACCATGGTGATGGCCACGACTCCACTCCAATACTCTCCGTAACAAACTCCTCATGGCCCCGAACGGCCCACCACCAGGCGATTACAGATGTCGCTGTCAATCTGTTACACCCTCCGCCTATAAAAAGAGGACCCCCAGATATGTTATTCTCTAAGCTCTAATCTCTATCTAAAAACTCTGCTAAAATTTTCGTTCAAGCACTCCATTCTTGTTGAGGCAGAGAACTGGCTTGAGCGTCGGAGGGTCTTGCCGGAGCACCCCCAACTCCGATTTAGACTTTCTTTGCAGGTCCCGACGGCGACCGCGACTCCCTCGACTCCAGCTTCTCCGATGCTGGCAGATTTTTGCATCAACAATAAACAACACTTACATTTTATCAAGATCCATCTAAATCAAATGATAATCATTTTATTCATCTAGAATGATACAATCTATTATAGATGCAATCAGATTTGATTGTGCATGAATTTACTGTGTATCACGTTCTTGACATGATGTGAATCATTTTAATTGATTTTTGATTTAATTATTTTTAAAATTTATATATTATCAAATATATATTGATTAGTTAATTGAGACTTTGAGTTGAACTGAATGATTTTACATGCTATAATCAGATCAGACTTAATAAATTATAATTATGGTCTGTTGAAATACATGTATCATAGCTTATCAAGTTGTATCAAGTTATACTGAAGCCGTATGAAAGATGTATTAAAAAGGAAAAAAAAATTGACTTATATGTAGTTATTGATATATGCATCATCTAACTCTCAACCTACTGTATATGATGTCCGGACTTGAGATGCCCACGATGGGACATACGTGTGGATCTTTTCTGAGATTCCTTGCTATATAGCAATCATGGCACCGTAGTAAGAGCTGAGAGTGAAAAGAAGTAGATATCTATGCTTAAGTATAGGTTATGGATATATATATATTAGACTTTAGTACTATTTATTGATTTTCATATTATAGAAAAGCTAATATGAGATTGTATCTCGGATATTTTTAATTTCATAACTTTGATCCTGATCAAATTGATATTGCATCCTTATGATATATTTGAATTATACATTATTATAATTTAGATCTATTTTATAGATGTATATATTACTTACTAAGCCGTGAAATTCATGAACTTTCAACTGTGATTTTCAAATTCAAAGATTTTTTGAGAGATCAGACCTTAATGTTTTGGGATTTGTGTATAGAGGTGAGGTCGGTCTGTAAAAGATAATTATTTGTGTGATAATTATGCTTAATGATGTTGTTTAAAATTGATATGGATTACTGTAAAGTTAAAGTTAGAATTGAGATAGGAAATGGTTAGTTGTTTTATTATTACCACTGCCTGGAGTATGCCATTTTGGATATTATATTGAAATTTTGCTAGATTTGAAGTCTTGCATGTCTATAGGGACAATACTCTATAGGTATGCAACGGCTATTCACATCCTCTAATTTTATTTTAATTTAAATTTAAGATCAGGGGCGTGACACTAGATTTCTTTTAAAATCGAGATCCCCTTTTTCTGAGTTCTTTTCCTTATTGTGCATACTCCATCGTCGATCGTCGGCTCGGTTTGGGCAGATCTTCGCCACTCTCTTGGATGCTCCGATGCCTCACTTGATGACCCATCTTGGTAGTCAATAAACAAACATATAGTAAAAAGGCAAGGCCATCAAGACTGAATTGATCAAAGCAATCCGAACTCCCCCAGTAACCCCCTCTCCCCAACCCCCACAAAGATAGAAATTTATCCTTCCAAGAAAGTAGCCTTGAGTTGATTTTTTTTTCCAAGAAGTGGAAGCCAACACTATTTGGGGAGTCCTTTATCTCTCAAAGGTGCATAGGCCAAGGTAAGAGAAGGGTAAGGAGCCTTTCTTGCAATTCATCCAAGATGCAAACATGGTAGCTTCGCTGTCCTGCATATTTAAATAGTAGATGTTACTCTTGTGAAAGTTTATTCTCAATCTGGAGGTCCCTTCAAAAGCAAGGAAGATAGTTTTGGCCGTCATAATGCTTTCTTCCTTACCAGCACAAAACAACAATACGGCCTGTGATGCCTTTAAATTCAACTAAATGGCCAATACCTTCAATCAGCCCCAATGCCCCAGCCTGTTTGAGTTGAGATAACACATTGACAGCAATAATAAATAATATAGGGGAGAGGAGGTCACCTTGTCTTAACATTTGCTTGTACAAGACCCACATCCCTAGGCAGCCCCTCACCAAAAGAGCCACTGATGACGAAGGAAGGAGACTTCTGATCCACCCAATCCACTTATTAGGAAAAAGTCTCGCCTTCATTACATCCATCAGAAATTCCCAATTCAACTACTTAAAAGCATTTTGAAAATCAAGTTTACATAAGGCTCCTCTATGTCTTGTCCTCCTACAGTATGCTCGCATCTCATGGGCATAAATAAAGTTTTAATGATATATCATCTCCTGGCCATGGCAGTTTGTGACTCATCAATTAGTAGCTGGAGGAAGCTCTAAAGCCTTCATGGTAGCACCTTTGAAATGATTTTGTAGATATTGTTCCAAAGGCTAAACAGTCTCAGATCTTTAGGGTGAGCATGCCATCCCTTTTAAGTGTGAGAAAAATGAAGGCAAAATTTAACTTGCTTAGACCAAGGCTCCCATCATAAAAGTCATTTAATAAAACCAGCTTTTGATCCAATGATTGATTTTCATGATGCCAAAATACTAAGTACAATTGGTACTAATGCATGCTTGAGAGAATGGTTGTAGGGTTTGTGGTAATGATCAAATTTTGCATATGAAATCAAGAAGTCCTCTCGAAAAGATTGAAAGAAAAACTTTCCCAAGTCTTTAATAAATGATGGAAAAAAGAGTTGACCTCAAGATATCTATAGTTGACTCGAGCATACCTAGAGAAGACATAACTCTTTCCATGAGTCGACCTCAACAAACCTCAAGCCAACCCCATAACATTCTCAGGGTACAAGAAAAAGAGCTATAAAATTGGGACTTTCCAAGAGTCGACCCTAATAGGAGACAAGTCGACCATAGCATGGTCTCCGAACGAAGATAGAGAAAAGTGAAAAAATTGGTCTATTCTTGAGTCGATCTAAGTAGGACATAAGTCGAACCTAGAATGGTCTCTAAGTGAAAATAGAGAGAAATGAAAAATAGTATGTTCTCTAATTGATCCTAGCATTTCATAAATTGACCCTAGCTCTAGACAAGTTGACCTTTATTTCCGCTAAGTCGACTGTTGGTTGGTCACTGTCAAAAGATAGAGATTTATCCTGAGATACAAAGACTTGTGAGTTGACCCTGAAGAAGCGACCCCTAACCAAGATGAGTCGATCCCTCTGAAAGAAGAGTGTCCTACAAACCAATTGCATGTATGATGCGATGAAATTTTTTTTTGTAAACTTCCAACTCATGTAATGATATTTTTTATTTGATAAAGAAATGAGACATTTGATTCATCATTTTAGCTATATCTTACTATATTTAAGATTATGATGAACTCCAAAGATTAGGACAATGATTTTAGAAGATATGATGGGTTATGCCTGTGAGATCTAAAATCTTAAAATCTTAATCTTAAATATTTCTGATTGTGAGAACATTGAGTCGAAGATCAATATTTCAAAAAGACTGACACATCCTATGTGTACTCGACAGAGAGAGTGATTGATCTCACAAACTACTTATGTGGAGACACTAATATAAAGATGTGAGTGCTCATTTGAAAATGAGTTCACTAAATTGACTCACTAATAGAGAACATCTTATGGAAGCTTCACTTGTATGTCAAAAGATGGTTCTCTAAATGGGAGTTGTGCAAGTAATCCTTAGACCTTAGACCATCATAGAATCTTGTGCACATGAACCCATATTTTAATTCATACCCAGGCATATCATTAAGATATGTACAGGATGTTCTGGATATGGTGAAGTGTATATAAAAATTATGAGTCGGTCAATATAAAATCGATCACTCCTAGTAAGAGAAGATTGCATCCTATGAATTCTCATCTCTAGATGACTCAGAAAAAGTCTTTTGGCCAAGAGCAGGATGAAGATTAGAAGGAGTTTCTAATGCTTTATCATTGGAGTCATCATTGATTGATAGAGAATCGATATGAATATATGATTGAGTTTGACATAATTCTATACTCATGAACATATTCGGGATGCAATAATGATCGAAAGATTAAATTACACGATAACTTACCATTGAAGGATATATTTGATATTTTTATCAAATTTTACATCTTTTGGATAGTCATGATATATTTTTAGATGTCAATTTTGATTTATAGATTTGATCAAATTAAAAAATTTAATTCAATCGCTAATTAGAAAGAATTCTAATTGCTGAACTTGGATTAGCTTGTTTTGGACTTTAATCGATTAGAATGAGTCTAATCAAATTAGATCAACTTGTATTTAGACCTACTGCTGGCTAGATGTGGAATCCAATGGGTCACACATATAAAAAAATTAGCTAAGAATCTTTTGGATAAGGTTGAATGAAATTTTGGATCCAATCAGGGTTCCCGATAAGCATACTAGCACGTGTGGAAACTCTAGCTCTTTAGGAGATCAATTTGGTCTCAATCCTTGCAAATTAGCTAATCCAAGTTGGGGAGTATTTGGATCAGGTCCAGCCACCTAGAGGCAGCCCAAAGAGGGGTGCCTAAAACCTTATCCACGCCAACAACCAAGAGTCCATTTTGTGAAGGACTCTTGGCGCTAGTTGAGAAGGCATGGATGCCCACTTCTTTTTGGCATGCAGAAGGACTAAGAGTCCTGCTTTGGGTCTCTAACCCATATAATAACATGATCAGCCATTGAACCTCCTTTGGACATATTTTAAATGAAGAGAAAGCCTTCTATTAAGGTGTGGGATGCCAGATATCTGAGCCACACTCGCGAGACATTCCTTGATCGTGCGAAGGGATGCGAGACTCCTTCTATTTTAAGGAGTCTTACGCATTATATTTATCTGACATTTTCTTAGATTAAGATTAGATTTAAATGCTGATTCCATGAGATAATTTTGAAAAATTATTAGATGAATTGAATGATGCATATGACACCCTTTACGGGCATGCGCATGTGCGACAGAGGAGGGACTCACATGACTCTTCACATTGGGGAGTCCTATTATTTGAATTCTTATTCAAATAAGGCATCATTTATAGATTATCTTCCCATTTAAATTTATATTATACATGGTAAGATTTCACACTAATCTAAATTGAGAAGAGATGCCAAATGTATCTCTTTTGGGCACGCATGCGTGAGAGGGAGGGATTTGATGTATCACACTCTGATGAGTCTTTCTACTTGAAGACTCTCAGATAAGTGATATGAGGATCTGATATGCATTTTCAGATTGGATGTGGCTTCTCTATTGGTGTCCCCTTTGTTGCTATAAATAGGGGGTGGTAGATGGATTGATTCATTCAATTCCTACAACATCCTATCCACTCCCTCTCTCCCTCTCTTACAACCCTAGTTCTTTTAGGACAAGGCTTGTTCTTTTAAGACAAGCCTAATCCTCTTAAGACAAAGGATTTAAGAGGCCAGAAGAAGGTGGTCAGGTACAGTGGGAGGTTTTGAGAGATCCAGATCCAGGTCTAGAGGAAGATCTGATTAACTGGTGGCTAGTCGAGTTTTAGGGGCTAAAACTCTTGTAGCAAGGTGAAGGAGGAGTGCTATCCTTGGTTCGATTTTCGTATGGATCACCGTTGGAGGACAGACACTTGGATGCCTCATGAAAATTAAAATTAGCGCTATAGGTATTCCTTTTGTCCATACTTATTTTATATATACTTTGATTGTTATAGTCAAGGGATTCTAGGTTCTAGGGTTTCAGTACACTAGAGTGTTTTGAATGAAAATTTCAAACATCCAGCTCTTATGCTGTGCCACTGGAACCCAATACCCTCTACATTTGATAGCACAATAGTTAGTTTTTAAAATATCTCCAATGGACAAAATAAGTTCGAAATGGCTAGTTTAAGCTCTTCAATGGTTATATTGGCTTTTCCAACCATATTTGGATATATTTAAGCAAGGAATTTAATTAGGGAATACATCTAAAATAAGAATACAAGCCTAAAAGTACTCAAGAGGGCATTCAATTTTCATCTTCTAGCATTCAATTCACTTGATCAGAGAGATTTAGTGCATTCATTGAGTTATGCAATCATTCAAAGCAATCCATCAAGTCTCTCTTAAGCAATTAATGAGGAAGTCAAAGCATTCAAGAAGCTTCTTCAGTGACTTCCACAAGCTTTAAAAACTTTCATTTTTGAGATTAAATTTGTTTATTCATTGTATTTATTGTGTTGTAATAACTTTCTCAAGGATAGAAACTTAGGAATTAAGGCAGGTCCAAGCCCATAATTGGACATGTGCAATTAACTAAGTCTTGAGGACTTACTTAGAAAGGTTGTGGTGGGCGAGTCTGAGCAAAACCAACTAGATTAAATCGTGAGCCCGGCCAAAACAATTGAACTACAATCAAGGAGTGATTATAGTTGAAATTCCTGAGTGGAAGGCCTTGGGGAGAAGATTTAAGTGCTGAGTTTAACATAGAACCATTATAAACCTATGGTATTTGTGATTGTATGATTTTCCTGCATTAATTTTGTGCTGCTATATATTTTTTTTAGCAGGTCATAAGCACATTTATAACTTGTAATTAAAGCATATATTTGGTTTAATTTTTTAAAGAACAACCCAATTCATCCCTACTCTTAGGTTGCTATATCTGGGTAGCAAGTGGTAGGGAAAAAAATAGGTTTTCTTCTTCATCCTTCTTCATAACCCAATTGGTTCTTTCTTTCACTTGATTAGATTTATCGTACCAACATTTCGATGCAAAGGGATCAAACTTCTGGCAATTGTAACAAAAAACTTTAGATTTGTCATACCTTTTAAAAGAGCTGTTTCTTCCATATTCTCTTTTAAAGTATCTTCATCATCATGGTTACTATGTCCACCTTGTACTTGGCTACATCCTTGAACTTCACCTCAACCTCGATCGTGACCCAGGCCATGGCCTTTCTTGCTCCTTTCACCTCTTGTGACTTCTTGTCCTTGATTCAAAGAGAGTTTGCTTGGAAGAATATACTCTATCGGATCCTACTTTTTCTTATGAAGTGTTTGTTCATGAGCTTGGAGAGATCTTATGACTTCATCCATAGTCATTGACTCTAGGCCCTTTGATTCTTTAATGACCACTGTTACGATGGATACCGTAAGCACCTCAGATCGGCACTGCATCATAAGGCATTTGAAGTTTTCAGATCGTTAACACGATCGCTGACCGTCGTATGAGCTGAGGAATCCATCTTTCTGCTGAGTTGAGGCATCCGTGAGGTCTAACCTACGTATGAGCTGTCTCAGCCAATTTATCCCTTCAGCGTGTGCGATAGCTATCTCGAATAGATAAGATCGGCATAACTTTCTCCCCTGATCTCGCGAGAATGATTGAGGGCTGAATTATCTCACCTAGTTTGGCATATCTAACGGCCCGATATTCTCGAGATCATATGATCTCACAGCTAATAACCCAACTGTCCAACATCCTTCTATATAAACAACTAGAGCCTCGAGGATCCAAGTAAGTCAAATCAAATCCCTCTCAAAGAATCTATTGCTGCTTTTTCATTTTCTATTTTTCTGACTTGAGCATCGGAGGATCCTCGTCGGAACCACAACCTCTGGTTTAAAATTTATTTTGCAGGTCACTCCAGCGCCAGCATCCCTACACAAAAACCAAGTGTTCATCTTCCAATCTTGACTGATTTAAGTAGCAATAGATAGAAAAAGGGTCTACATTCACATTCATGAATCCAAGACGAACATCTTTCCGACTTTTCAATGTCGTCATTTTTCGACAGGTGGCCAGTCAGGCTAACAATCAGATTCAATCGATGGCATCGAAAATCTTTCCATCGATTCAACAGAACCCCCCGATGTCAGTCACGACTAACCAATTCGGTCAACTCTACTTATAAGTTCAATATCTGATGACCGCAATTTAAGTAGTCTAGACCCTTCTCGCATCCTTCCAAGTGATGCCACAGCCTCCCCAGGCTATCCCTACACCCCCCACAGTGGTGCATCATACAGTTCCCTCAATGGTGCTGCCTGTGCCTTCCACAGCGGCTCCTCCATAGAATCTTGCTTCGACTGTGGCTCCGCAACCACCACCTCAACCAGAGCTGCAGGTACCTCCTCAAAGTCTGGAGAGGAGGTTGACTCATCAAAGTCACTTTAGGGCCCAACAGCTGGCCAGGCGATGATATCCAAGCCCACAATCAGGCCATGACTCAACCTCCGGATGCTGATCTCCTCTGTTCTCTGAGGTTGGTACCGTCCGTAAGGATTTTAAAAGATAATTTCAGAAGCTCGACTAGCAATTAGATCAGAAAATAGAAAAAATCCTCAACAATAATGGCTCCTCGGTGCTGCCCTATGAAGGGTACAACAGCCAACCACTCTTCAACCTGAGGATTATGCAGAAATCACTCCCCTACACTTCAAGCTGCCTCAACTGGAGGTCTATGACGAGATCACCAACCTTGTCGATCATGTGAAGACCTTCAAGGCAACAATACTCCTTCAGAGAGCATCAGATGCAATCCTCTATCGAGCATTTTCTCCAACCCTTAAAGGGGTCACTCGATAGTAGTACTCGAGTTTGAGGCCAGTGCCTATCCATTCCTTTGAAGACCTGTGCCATTCTTTCATCGATCATTTCATCAGCAGCCGGCGACAACAGAAGCGATCAGACTACCTCCATACCATCAAGCAAAATGAGGATGAGTCGATCTGTTCCTTCATGAATAGATTCAATATGGCTACCCTAGAGGTCCAAAACTTGGATCAGTTGACCGCCATGGCCACAATAATGAGCGATCTTTTGAAGAACGACTTAAAAAAAATATTAATTAAAACTTATCCCCAGGATCTCCTGGATATGCTTGTCCGTGTGGAGAAGTATGCCCACATGGAAGAGGCCTTTGCCGATGATACTCTTGCCAGTTCAGCCATGGTGGGATCCAGCAATAAGCATCATCCGAGATGAGTAGAAAAAAGCCACCTGCGCTCCCGATCCCCACCCCAGAAGTGGAATAATGGGGATCAAAATCGTCAATTTTGGAGTCCTCCAAGAAGGGTTCGACGATCGTCACCACCTAGGTAGTATGATAGCTACACGCCTCTGACTATCCCTCAGAGTGAGGTGTTGTTACATGTGGGGCCTGAGTTACCTGTGCCTCAATTAATGAGAATGAGGTCGGAACATCATCAAGACCCCAATAAATACTGCTTTTATTATTGTGACTGAGGTCATGATACGGAGGACTGCCACCAGCTTCACGACAAAATTGAGAGGCTTATTAGGCAGGGGTGGCTAAATCATTTTATCCGGAGAGCAACCCCTCAATGCCGAGCTCCAAGAGATCAGCAGCCACCCCCTTTGCCTCAGCTGCCTCTCCCTCTACCTCAACCGCAGCAGGCACCAGCAGACAGGAGCGATAGCAGGTCGTAGGACCGATGATGGAAGAAGAGTGATCCGTTCGAGGAGAAATCCACATGATTACTGAGGGGTTGTTTAGGGCTCCCAATGGGCTCGGATTCTAAGGAGGGCCTAGTTGATAGATGCCCCAACCATCCGAGGAGGAGAATCCAAGCAAGATGGTGAAAATCAACTCATGTCCATATGAGATAACCAAATGATGACTAACTAATCTTTTGCAGAAGAATGTGGATCTTTTCGCTTAGACTGCTGCAAACATGCCTGACATCAATTTTGAGGTGATATCCCATCACCTAAGGGTGTACTCAACTTGTCAGTCGGTAAAGTAAAAGAAGTGGAGTTTTGCCCTAGAATGTCAAGAGGCTATAGCCGAGAAGGTTGATAAGCTGCTTAAAGCCAGCTCCATTTGGGAGATCAAGTATCCAGATGAACCAGCACATAGGAACTCATAAGCTAAAGCAGCTCGACGGGACTCCAATCGACAAACCTCCACATATATTGCCAATGATGTAATAATATTTTTTCATGAAATAAAATTTATAGGTTCATCAATTTATGATGGGTGCCTAAGTCTTCCAAGAGTTGCCTCCTCCTCCTACTTGAGACCCTGAACCATAATGACGGCCAACTGACGTAAGGGCAAACTTACCAAGCTCTCGAGAAGATCTTGATGATTTTGAGGCGGAGCTAACTTATAAGATTTCTGCAGATCTCGAGTCGTTCGAGAAGTAGGGGGAGACCCTTAAGAAACCTCCGAAGGGATAACTAATCATACCCTCAAAAGGCCATCGAGAGTGCAAGATGCCACAGGCATAAGCTCACCACTAGCACACATTGTCTCTTGCACGAAGATGAGAAGTGCTAGATACCGTAGGCACAAGATCACTGCAAGCACATAGTGTCACTCGTGAGGGATAACTTATCAGACCTTCGAGAAGATCTCGATGATTTTGAGGTGGGGCTACCTTACAAGATCCCTACAGAGTTCGAGTCATTCGAGAAGCAGGGGGAGATCCTTAGAAAACCTCTTGAGAGATAACTAATCAGACCCTCAAAAGGCCATCAAGAGTGCAAGATACTGCAGGCACAAGCTCGCCACTGGCACACATTACCTCTCGTGTGAAAACGAGAAGTGCTAGATGCCACAAGCACAAGATCGTCATAGGTACACAACATCACTCATGAAAGATAACTTATCGGACCCTCGAGAAGATTTTGATGACTCCAAAGCGGGGCTAACTTACAAGACTCCTACAGAGCCCGAATCATTCGAGAAGTGAGAGGAGACCCTTAGGAAACCTCCAAAAGGATAACTAATCAAACCCTCAAAAGATCATCGAGAGTGCAAGATGTTGCAGGCACAAGCTCGCCACTGGCATACATTGCCTCTCACATGAAGATGAGAAGTGCTAGATGCCGCAGGCATAAAATCACTGCAAGCATGCAACACCACTCGTGAGAGATAACTTATCAGACTCTCGAGAAGATCTCGATGATTCTGAGGTAGAGCTAACTTACAAGACCCCTGCAGAGCCTAAGTCATTCAAGAAGTAGGGAAAAGACCCTTAGAAAATCTCTGGAGGGATAACTAATTAGACCCTCAAAAGACCACCGAAAGTGCAAGATGCTGCAGGCACAAGCTTGCCACTAGCATACATTGCCTCTCGTGTGAAGATAAAAAGTGCTAGATGCCACGAATATAAGATCGCTGCAAGCACACAACGCCACTCATGAGGATTAACTTATCAAACCCTCAAGAAGGTCTCGATGACTTCGAGATGGGGCTAACTTATACAACCCCTACAGAGCCTGAGTCATTCAAGAAATAGAGAGAGATCCTTAGGGAACCTTCAGAGGGATAACTAATCAGACCTTTAAAATACCGCTGAAGAACCTTAGATGTCACAGGCACAAGATTGCCACCGACACACACTGCCTCTTCAGAAGAGGAGTAAGATGACAGACAACATATTGCTAGAGGCATTTCAACAAGCATTCCTTTCACCTGAAACATTGTTTCAGACTTAGGAATGGGGAGGTAGTGTTGAAGTATTGAGATGATTATTATGATGCCTCAATTATGCTAAAGCTAAGCTACCTAGAACTCTATCCGTACTGAGCTAAGCAGTAAGCATCTCCTCATGCCGATCTAAGCATTTGCTTGCGCTATTCTCTACGAGCCGAGCTATTCTCTACAAGCTGAGCAAAATTCATACAAAACTCACAAATACAAATTTGAAGTCAAAAACCAAGCATTTCTTTTTATTAAAGTCTTTACAAAGGAAAAACTGATATATGCTTTACAAAGAAAGGATGATTGCTCTAGACAGTGTCTTGCGAATAAGAAAAGAAAATAAGGAAGTTAAGAGGAAGAAAAAGAAGACAAGAGGAGATGGAGAGGAAAATAATAAAAAAAGATGAGGAGGGACATTCTGCTACAATCGATAGAACATCAGATCGGCCAGATGAACTGGTTCAATCTTCGTCCATTGAGGACTGCGCCTCCTCACCGTTCGAATGAGCTGATTCAATCTTCATCCATCGAGATCTCTACCTCTTCATCGGTGCTACTAGTCTGTATACTGTGAAGTTCTAGATACAACATTATCTTCCACAAACGCGCCTTACAATCGTCGAAGCCCTGGATGAAGGTGGTGGCGGCGATGTTGAGCATTTTCATCCTGCATGCCGTAGAATTTCAGAACTCTGCAATACAGCACTCCTAAACTACAGGCGGGATGTGCTCAAGTGGGGGGGTGGTGACGGTGATGCCGGCATCGTCCTTAGAGCGACAGCTTTGAAAGAAGGGAGAACCCCATGAGAAGAGGATGCACCGATCTGCTTAACTCTCTCCCTTTCATGAGCTAAATGCCTCTGATGGGCATCCCTTGCAAAGGCATTCCGCTCTCTCACCCATTGATTGATTTGCTCTAAGGGTGGTAGATTTGAAGGCAATGACATGGCAGTAGGCGAAGAAGAAGACTTCTTGCCATAAAAGGAGAAGTAGGGATCCCTTTGCTCTTTGACTCTCTATTTATAAGTGCTGGCAACCACATCAATCACCAATCGATGCTTTCCTAGAGTTAATGGCCAAGCAGTTAATGATGTGCTTTCTCTAGAGTGGGAATAAATCCTTGCGATGCTTCACAAAGTAGGATGGGCCCATGTAGCATATTTTTTTAGGCCCTGTGCCATCTCCCAGGCATGACTTTATCAGGTGAGTCATCGACCATCATTCTCCATAATTATCCGCATTTAAGGGAGCAAAATGAGGTTATCATTCAAATTAAAATTGCCTCAGATTGATATAAGTAAGTCCACTAACCGAGGTATGACAAAGATATTCTACTCATTTTATTCTTTTCAAAATTTTCTTATAAATGATCCCAAAGGGACTCAAACACAAAAAGGAGAAATACAGAAATTATAGGACGATGCCTGGAGCCGAGGTGCCGACCGTTGAGACATCCATCGAAGTAGGATCCCAAATTTCATCTAAAAAATTCAAGTGCAGACCCGGATATTTGACAGCAACTCGAATTCAGATAGACTACCTTCCGATGTCATAGACATTAACGAAGTATTTAGCCCTTTCTTCCTCATATTTTTCAAAGGCCCGAAAGTCCTCCACAGCTTTAAAAGCGGCCTCAGCTGTTCATTTCTCCTCAGCCCCCAGTCGGGCCTTCAGCTCTTATTTCTTCTACTAGTCAAGAATTCTCCTCAACAGCCTTCTTCAATGCCGCCTCAACATCTTCGGCTCTCCTCTCGATGGCATCGGCTTTCATGGAGGCCTCACCAACCTCCTTCTTGGCCATTTTTTTTGCGCTTTTGAGTATCTCAGCTTTGAGCCCAGACTTCTTCGCCTCTTTGGCCAACTCACAGAAACTTTCAATATACCCATTCAGGTAATTGCTGATCTAGTAAGTAAAGAAAAGTTTATAAGTGATAAATAAGCATAAAGTAAGTGCTAAATGAGAAAGTCTCAACATATCCGGATGAGGCAATCCATGGCTCCTCTCCTCTTCTTTCTTCGAGAGACGTTCAGTAGTTTGTTCACACCGGTAGGGAGGAGTAGTTCGAAGAATAGCTCGCTCACCAGTGAGGGATCCCTTAACACTGAGGCCTCAAGCTTCAGCCCAGGTGGCACAGTTCCAGACGGATCGGCAACTTCGGCTGGATCCTCATCCAAGAAAGATGCGATAGCGGGTGAAGCTGGTCGGGATGGTAAGCTGGGAGAAGCAGGTAAGCTCAGAATCACCTCCTCCAGGTCTTGGTCTGCTTGGCTCACCCAATAGCCTGCGATGGTTGAGATGATAGGCAAGTCCTCTCTCACTCGTGCAATCTCATGATCATCTAGAGGAGAAGATTCAGACTCCCTGGCCTCCGAGGTCGGTTGTGCAAGATCTTTGACTCTAGCCTAGAGGCTCCGCCCAGTAGTGGGCTTGGCACTTCTTTTTCATAGAATGTTTCTCTCCCTCTTTGATGGGCTCAAGCTCTTCCCAGAATCCATCTCTACGATCATGGTGATCAAATTGTAAGACAAACAGAGTCAGAAGAATTAAGGCCAGAATAGCTAACTCACATATCTTGAGAAGCGACTTGGCTGATACCGATATTAAATAGCATCTGAGCCGATAGTAGCTCTTTCAACTCTGAAATCTTGAAGCCCCACAGAGCTGCCATCTCCTACTCCAGACTCTGATCTGTTGAAGGTTCCTTCAGTGAAGTCTCTCGGGGTTCACCCCAGGTAGTAAAATGCCAATCTTCGTCGGACGTCTTTGAAACGAAGAGAAACCTCGGCTTCCAACCATGCACGACAAAAGGCATACCCAAAAATATCAAATAGAAGCCATCTTTCTTCCTCCACGGAGTCACATACCACCACCCGTGTGAGTTTGGATGCTATTTGAGACTGAAGAGAAAGCGGAAGAATGTGATGTTTGGCACAACCCCAGCCAGCACACATACTACAGTGAATCCGCAGATACGCCGCCATGCATTCGGGACCACCATGCATGATAATTTTTCAAAGTATTGGAGGAGTGCCACAAAAAAGGATGGAGTGGAAGCCTCAGCCCAACTTGAAAACACTCATCGTAGAAGCCCATACATCCTGGAGGCGGATGGTAGACTCGATCATTTGGCTCCGAAACTTCAAGTTGAAATGCGGGAGGTATTTGATATTGCTCATGTAGCATAATTATGTCTTTCTCTGTCATTTCTAATTTGAAGCCCAGCGATGCAAAGTTAGGCTCCATAGAGGCGATCTCTCTCTCGTGCAGAAAAGCCACAAAAAGATGAAGAAGAGAGGAACTTACAATGGAAGGAGAAGATAACTAAAACTTTGCAAAGTCCATATCTTGTCCTATCTGAGAATTTTAAATAACCTCAAACTCGAACGGGACCACCAAAAGCCACCTCCTGTCTACACATTAATTGCAGGAGACGTGCATCATCGCAAGACTAGCGTACGTGCGACACATGAAGACTGCGAATGGACATGATTGCTACCGCTAATATGGTAGTTAATATCAGTGGCAGGCAAATCACACTTTATGCCACTTTCAAAGAAATATGTACAGATGTGCACCAATTGCTCCCACACGGATGCAATTCAAATTCTAATCTTTTTCAAAAATTTGTACAACAGGTATGGAAATTCACCCTGGATCATAATGAGAATTATAATCTCTTGCAATTCTAAACTGCGCTAGAGCTAGCTTGGATTTTTCGCTTACCTTCAGCTCGGCCCGTGCCTCATTTGAAGCATAACACAAGCTAAGTATTCGCCTGGGCTATTAATTTTATGGCCAGAAGCCGAGTATATGTTAAAAATTTTGATTCATACATTTAAAAATATGATTTATATTTATCAAAAGAAGATTACATTTATTCCTATAAAGATTTTATTACAAGATCAGAGACCTCGGATCACAGAGAATAAAAGAAGAAGAGGGTATAAATCATTCCTCAGGGGGGTTGTCGGAGCAGTCATCTGCGGGATGGTATTCCTCGATGCTGACAATACTTTTGGTTTGGATGGCTGCATCGATCTTATCCACCTCATCAAAAAGGTGGGACATCATCATAAACCTCGACAGGTTATTCGATAATACTGTCTATAAATCCTCATCTAGACAATTAATTTGAAGATGCTGAATGAAGTCAAGAGGAATGTGCACTTGGGCAATGAACTTGTACTTCTCAAAGCCCCCGAAGAATGCCATCCTACAAGCTTGGGCTATGACTTTAGCCCCTTCTTTCTTCAGCTGCTTTCTCCTACTTTCAGTATGTTTGAGTAAAATCTTCTGATCTATAATAAATTTGCTCTAGAGAAGCTTATGATTTATCTTTCTCTCTTCCAACCTTTTCTTCAGGTGCTCCACCTTCAATCCGATCTCCTAGACTCCTGAGAGTAGTTCTGGGAGACCTAAACTCCGTTGGAAGTGGAGCGTCCGGCTCCTCGAGGAGCTCTTTTTCCATGGCTCGTCTCCTCAGATGTTTTGGCTCTCTTGGATGAACCACCACTGGGGCTTCTTCATGAGTGAATCCCAAGACGAGGAGAATCTCTTCTCACTTTGAGCATCCTCCTTAGATGCTCTAGATCATCATGAGCCTGATGACCATCTCTCTCAGCCTCAGACCTCTATCTCTCGAGAGTGCTGACCCACTTTTCAAGATCTTTGACCTTTTTGTCATCCTTGGATTTCTATCATTTGAAGGCCTCAAATTATTTTTTGGCCTACTGCAGTTCTTCGTTCCGATGGAGAATCGACTCCTAGGCCTCCAGAAGAGCCTCCTCAGTAAAGCTAATTTTCTTGACTAGCTCGGTATTATTCCTCTCTAGCTCTAATCGGTACTTCAGCAAGTCGATCTCCTTCTTCTCCATTGTCAGAACATTGAGATTAGAACTGGTAAGGCTCGCCAAACATTGGCCTACAAGCACCAGGGATCTTAAAGCATCGGTAGATCGCTTCTCCTCCTTTAGTTCATTGAGGAACGACCTCTTGATTGGTGATAGAAGATTCCTCAAGTACTTCACTGCAGATCGAAGGTTCTCTCTTGTAAATGGAGCACACAGCATTGGATCTAAGGGTCCTACAAAAGAAGTGGATGCAAGCAAGCGCCAAACAAGATTCACCATCTCCAAAGATCTCTCAAGTTCCATTGTCATCGCTAGATCCTTCTCCGGGTTGTCAACCACCTTCTCCATCCATGCTACCTCAGTCGGACCTTTTTTGGAGCTTCCCTCGATGCTCATTTCCGATGCTGTCTCCGACGGCATCCCATCGACCAAAATTTTCTCTAGAGAATCTTGCACCATGGCTTCCAATGGTGGGGATGTGGGTTCAATGGTAGGAGTGACATGTTCTTCTTTCCTGATCATGGATTTCGCTTCAGCAACCAGAATCATGACCTGTCTCCTATGAGCCAGGATTTACCCCAGTCTCTTCATGCACTGTGAATCCATCTTGCCCAAAGAATAGTAATGAGAGAAGATCAGTGGCTATCTATGCCTTCCAAGCTCAAATTTAAAGGAGGAAGAAAATAAAAAGCCACCGCAAAGTAATTAATACCTCGAAGGGACCGTCGTCTGAGTGGTCCCATCAGTTATGCCCGTTCGTGTCAGTCGTATTCAGCTGACGTCATGAGCCTTAAAAGCAAGTGTAAAGGTAGGAATGCACGGCACCGGATCTGAGGCACTTTTGAAGTACTCCCTTCACTTAATTCTTAGACTCGGGAGTAGGGGATAGTGTTACAGTGGTTACCATGAGCACCTCAAATCGGCACTACGTTATAAGGCATTTCAAGCTTTCGGATAATTAATATGACCATTGACCATCGTATGAGCTGAGGAGTCCATTTCTCTACTGAGCTGAGGCATCCGCGAGGTCTAACTTGCGCATGAGCTATCTCAGCCAACTTATCCCTTCAGCGTGTGCGACAGCTGTCTCGAATAGATAAAATTGGCGTAACTGTCTCCCCTGATCTCACGAGAATGATTGAGGGCTGAATTATCTCACATAGTTTGGCATATCCAATGGCCTGGTAATCTCGGGATCATCTGATCTCATAGCTAACAATCTAGTTGTCCAATATCTTTCTATATAAATAATCAGAGCTCCGAGGACCTAAGTAAGTCAAATCAAATCCCTCTCAGAGAATTCATTGCTGCTCTTTTATTTTTTACTTTTCTGATTTGAGCATCGGAGGATCCTCACCGAAGTGACAACCTTTAGTTTGGGACTTATTTTGCGGGTCACTCCAGCGCCAGCATTTTTGCACGAAGATCAGGTGTCCGTCATCCGATCTTGACCGATTTAAGCAGCAACAACCACCATAATATAATAAAACTTACCATCTAAAAAGTATAATTTTTTTTCTACAACTCGAGTATCATTCATATCTCACCGTTTCTTCTCGATTGATTTATAATAACTAACACCCCCTTGAAGTATTCTAAGATGGACTACAAGCCATTCATTTGCAAGGCTTCAAACTCACCTCACAACATTTGGAGGTGAACTTTCTTCACCTTCTCAATACCTTTGTAGGCATTTTGGAATATTTCCCATACTTGCCAAGAGTTGATGATAACAACTACTTTCTCAAATATGGCTTCATCTAAGCCTTGATAAATGATGTAGAAGGCCTTTTATCCTTCTTCCTTGAGTCTCTTAATGCCTTCCTTTTATTTACTGTTAAAATTTTCTAATGTTGAGGCTCTATAAAGCCTCTATCAACCACCTCCCACATGTCTTGTGCGTGCATGCCAAGCAATGTCTCCATTTGGATATTCCAATTCTCGAAGCTCTTGGTGAGATGAGGGATTGGAAAAGCTCCACTTGCCATATCTTGAGTTTTGCTATAGCTCTGATACCACTATGTTGGTAACAGTAGAAGTGCAACAGAATAGGCCATTCTATTTTATATTTGAGGTGGAAATAAGAGATAATAAAAAAGAACTCTTAGTAATATTGTTTATTCATCTCTTGGTCATACGAAAATAATGGAGTATAAGGGTTTATATAGACACATATGACCCTTCAAATGCCCTTACATAATTTACACATAACTCAGCAATTTTTCTCCATTATTTCCTTCATAAAAATATGAAATTATGGCACCTTTTACTAGGGGCCCAATTAAGAATCAATCCAGGAATTAACTTCCTCACATTTCTTGAGAATTGACTCCATATATTCATTTCATTTATTTTGACTTAATTCTCTTACCATATTGAAATGTAACCTATGAAATTAACTTTAGTTATTCAACAAGCTATTGCAGCATTTATTCATCTTTGGCTGAATGCAACTGAAAATGAAGTAGAATTGGCAGCTCCCTAATTCTCATTAAATTCTAACTCTAAAGTATTAATTGTCATGTTAATGATCAATAAATTATATCACCTGTTGTGCGGAGGTTATGGAACTTCTCGAGTGGTACATTTTTGAAGACATACATTGGGCATGCCAATCTAAGATAATGCATTCCAGCTACAGTTTCTCTAACAAATGGAAAGTACATTGTTAGTGGTTCAGAGGATGACTGTGTATACTTGTGAGAGCTTCAAGCCAAGAAGATTGTTCAGAAACTAGAACGTCATACACGCACTATTGTTCCTGTTTCTTGTCGCCTCCTAGAGAACATGATTGCATTAGATGTGCTTGAAAAGGATAAGAATGTGAAGATATGGGTTCAATAGTATGAAGGTCAAATGGAAGCCTGATCGCACACATTGATAACTCTTTCTTAATGTTGCAAGTTGGTCTGTATTGATCAAGAGCTTTCTTTAGTCAGTTTTATTTTCTTGGATTGATATTGTCCTGGCCGCATATTTGTGACATTCAAGTAGGAACTCCTGATGCAAGTTTTCATTTTTAAGCTATTATAGATGTTTATTTTTCTTAAACCCCTGTTCGGAAAAAAGTAGCTAAACAAAGCCAGCCAATCTCCTTATGCTTGTTTAGCTTTGTGTCTCTGTCCTTTGGATTTCCAAAAGGTCTTTGTTGGAAGTTTATATAGGGACCTTCCACATGGTAAAATAAATCTCATACAGCTTTTAGTTAAACAGAGGTGGCATATGTTGTTGAGATCATGTGATAATGCTTGCCAAATATGAATAACGGAAACTTATAGTAATGTTGTCTCACTGTTCTTTCCCATTAGAATTGGATGTTAGAACCCACAAAAAGTGAAAGATGAAATTTTCAGGAGTGTGCTTGCAACAAAATGTGAACAATTTTCTAATGGAAACATTTGTAGAAGATTACTTAACCAATGCTATTGTGGATTCTTTTAGGCTATTTTGATTTGGACATATTCTAACACATCTGAAATCTAAAGCTCAAACTAGTGCTAAAATGAAATATATCCAAAAAATAATTGCAAACTTCCCTCTTAAGATAATTGTGGAAGTCCTTTTTTTTTTTTCTTTTGATGGCAAATGGAGGAAGCGAAGTGCTTCCCCCAACATTTATTTGAGAATGAAGAATTTACATCAAGACGGAGCTAACAAAGAGCTCTGGAGAGGGAAGGGAAAGACGAAGCAGTAGGATAGAAGAGAATAACAGTCAGTTACAATGAATAATTGGGAACAGCTTCACGGAGACCCGAGACACAAGCCGATCAGGTAGGCTGATTCGGCAACAAAGAGGGAAGAAGATTAAGAATGTCTTGGTGGCTCTCATTTGCGTTTGCAAAAAGATGGATGGAAGGTGATGTTTATCAGCTTTTCCCATAAAAAGAGACGAACATACCAGTAGCCAACCTATTGCATTGCCACCGATGGAGAATGGAACAAAATAAGAAATAACAACATGACAAGATCAACTCAATATAGAGAATCCAGGAAACAAAAACAGAAGATATGCCTATAGTTAGGATGCATCAATAAATAAATAATTTTTCTTACATAAATCAGTATGGGGGTGCTTGAATGGGGGGAATGGAGGTCTGAAATGAGAATTGGAATGGATGACTCCCATTTCAGCTCCTTGGTTGGGGGGAGTCCGATTTCGATTTTGGGATGAAGCAAGAATGGCCCAATCTACATAAAACTTAATCCCCAATTTCTCTTTTGGTTCAAATTTTCATTCCCATTCCAATTTCAGTCATGAACCAGATGCTTCAGAGGATTTGGTCATTTCGATTCCTATTTCGATTTCAATTCCGATCATGAACCAAGCACCCCCTATATGTGATGGAAACTATAATGGAGAAACTTGCAGCTTCTGGTCGCTTGTGGGGTCTGATTCATTGTTGGACCGTGATTGCTTTCAGAATTTAATTCTTCTGAGTCTCCTCATTGCTGTGTCTATGAATAAGAATGCTTCTTGTGTGCTGGAATAGCTGTTTTGCAGCTCTGTGGACAATCTTGTATATTCTCTCTACTATGGCATAACTTCACTATTTTTTCTAAATAAATTTTGGTGAGTCATGTGGGTGAACCTCATTAGTCCTCTTCTATTTTTGTTTGCTGGGATCCTCCTCACCCAAGTTTGGTTAAAACAAATTTCGATGGCTATGAAGAGTCCTCTGAGACTAGTGCATAACCCCCACTAGCAGGTTATCAAAATAGCAGTAACAACTTCTATTGGCAAGTTATCAAAATGCCAACATTTAACCCCCATAGGTATGGTTCAATACATAATCGGACTGTGAGTCTAAATCTATCTCAAATCAAAATACTATTTCATATTTTAATTTAAAAATTTTATAAACCATGTGACATTGAAATCAATCAGACAATTCATAGCAAATTCAATATGATCGATCATAAATCATTTGATATATTGAAAAAGGACATATTTGACAATCAAAAATACTATGCATCAAATTTATAAATTTTAAATTATTCAATACAGAAAATATTTTATAAATTACTGATAAATCTAAGAAATTTGAAGCATGAGTTACCTCATATGTGCTCCCACAATCCAAATAATTTCAGAATTTTTAAAATCTTTAATTAATAGGGCATATCACAGTATTCCTGCTGCTAGATATCTTCTCGTTGAGATAACTACGCCCTTATATCAAATTGAGTCTAATAATTCAAAAGGGTAGTCACATTCTATGGTTTAAGTTGGACCAGTTATCATAACTTTATTTTATCAAGATCAAACTAGGATATGGATGGTTTAGTAGAGATCAAGCATGATCAAATCAGTAGTATGTCTGACAAAAGTTAAGGTGGAAGTCAGCACAGTATCCGACGATCAAAGATTAGTTTGATCAAATAACTTTATTTAATCAAAATTACTAAGGATACAAGAATTTGATAGAGGCCAATACAAACTATATCTTATGATGATTGACAAAAGCTCAGATGGTGCGGTGCTGACTGACCAATAAAGTGATTTGAAGTCTCTCTATCCCATCAACTCAAATTTAGAGAAATAGGGCTCAGAATATTCACTAGATTCATAAATAAAGTACATAGATAATGTTAGAGTAGAAAGAAATTAATAAAATGAAACAAAGCTGATTAAGCAATACTATCTGGCATCCTGATCGATCCGATCAAAGTGATCAAATCATGATTAAACTAGTATATAGATGATTTAGTAAAAATTATAGATGATCAAATCTAATAGTACCTAATCTAATCAAGATGGATGCCAGCATGCTATCCGACAACCACAGATCAGGATCTCTTCACTAAAATTGAATCAAATTCATCGAAAGAAAGTCCCTCACTAGATCAATCCCAGAGGGATAACCTTCACAGATAGAGAAATTTTTAAAGAGAAAGTGAAATTTTCTATAGAGAATAGAGAGAGAAAGTGGAGAGAAACGGTGGGAAGAAAGAGGAAGGTGAGAGGAAGAGGGTAGAGAGAGAAACTCTCTCTATCTTTTTTTTTCTACTTTTTTCTTTCTTTCTTTTCTCTTTTTTCCCTTTTCTTTTTTCTTTTCTTTTCTTTCTTCTTCCTTCTCTAGTTCTTAACGGCATAAGGAAATTTTAACCCTCATTTCTTCAAAATTGAAGGCATCATATGGGCTATGGTTAGGGGTCGGCATTGGTTGGGGCCATGGCAGCATAGCCGAGCATTCCATAACCAGTGGATGGCAATGACATCACCTGAAAAATCAAAAAAAATCTATGAAAAATAAGAAAATAAAAGCCAGAACAGGGCATCCTTTAATCAGCCTAAATCTGGCAATAACTGGCTGGAATAAGAGCTACAGTGGCTGAAGAAAATGGAAAAAAAGAATCTTAGCCTCATACCTAGCCATCTAGTGGTGATTGAGCCTCGATTTCGATGAGAACAAAGATGAAACTCCAGGAAGAAGGAGAGAAAAGGAAAGCTCTGATGATCTTTGATGAGCTTTGGATTTTCCAACATGGGATGGTAAGAGGAGCTCGGGGTTCCTAAATAGTGTGGAGGGGAGGCCGAATCTTCCTTGGAATCGGCTTCTGCTCTAGTGAGGTCGGATGGAAAAAGACTCCCATCGAGAGTTTTCTTCATCGTATTCCTGTTTTCCTTTTCCTTCATCACTTTGCAATTCGTGCAGCCTATTGAGTTGGGTTGATGGGCTAGGTATCACAACATCGAAGGAGATTCATATACTATTATCTCATGGATGAACTCCCTGCAAGGCACAAAGCATTCATATCTTTAGGATATTTTTGTTAGGTGGCTCAACTGCTCTTTCTCTCCTCTGCCTCTAAAATATCTGAGGTGACCACTTTGTAGAAATAAACCTTCGAGAAATGATTGACTTTTGCTTCTTCAAAAATTTGAATGAAAATTGGCAACTTGAAAAGGAAAATACCTATTCTTTAGGGAAAGACTAATTCTTGTTAATTCTATTCTCACTGTGCTCCCTCTCTATTACATGTCTTTATTCAAATTACCTTTATGAGTTGTGAGAAAAAATGATAGGTTTAGAAGATCCTTTTTATGAAATGCAGACAAGGCGGTCAATGGAGTATCTTGTAAAGTTAATTGGAGCAGTATTGTGTGTCTTGAAAAGCATGAGGGTGGATTAGGTGTATTGAACATCAATTAGTTCGATCAATCCCTTCTTGCCAAATAGGGGTGGAGATATCTAACTCAAGATCCAGATTTATGGAGAAAGTAAGTGCACTTTGCCTATCATAAAAAGATGAAACTATCAATGTCTTGGAAGCCAAGAAGGAAATGTTCGAATATTTGGAAGGATATCATTGATACTCTGCCTGTGGTCTGAAACAAATCAAAGTTTCACTTTGGTAATGTGAAGGATATCCTTTTTTGGAAGGACACTTGAACTTTTGATACTCCTCTATAGACTTTGTTCCCGAAGCTATTCGATATTAGCAGGAAAAAGAATGGAGTGATTACTGATTTTTATGATTTTAGATCTTTGAGTAGGGGACTCAAAAGGCCCAGGCACCCTTCATTGTAGATTCAAACAGAATTTGATTGTTCCCTTTCTATCCTTACTGTTGTCAGCTCAAATCAGAATTACGATTATGTCACTTGAAAACTTGGTGGAAAAGACTCCTTCTTTGCCACATCTTATTACCGCTTCATCAATTCAAGAGGGGTGAAATGTGAGTTTGCTAAATCTCTCTGGGCTATTCCTGCCCTGCTCAAAGTTAGATATTTTTTGTGGCTTTGTTAGAAGAAAACATTAAATACTAGAGAGTTACTTCAAAGAAAAATTGGTAAGCATTTGGGAGGCTGTGTCCTTTGTGGTCATGGGATGGAAAATATTAATCATACTTTTTGCTCCGGTCAATTCTTCTTCTATATTTGGATGAATATTTGTCTTTACCTTGGCGTTTTGCACCCTCAAAGTTTTTTCACTGATCTTTACATAAGGTAGAGAAAAAATATATTTTCAATAGCTACACGATCGATTGTTCTTCTTCTCTTCACTGCAATCATTTGGAATTATTGAAAAAAATGGAGTGTGAGGATTTTCTTAAACAAGTTCTCTTTAGTCAATTTCATTGCTATATAGGGGCTCAGAACATTTATTGAGTGGTCTTCTTTATGCCACGAGAAGATGCTTCCTGAATTTTATAGAATTTTGTAGAATTTGGAATAAAATCAAAATTCTTGCTTTATCTCTTTAGTGACTGAAACAACATCTTAGATGACGGTGTTATTCTTCCTTCGAATGAAGCTCTCTTTCTTGACTCCTCATACATGATGTAGGCTATCATCTTAGTCTCAAAATGGAGGCAAAGTATCTATTTTACTTTGTTTTGAGTATCATGGTTTAATGGTACTTGAAGTATCAGCTGCAGTTGATTTTCTTCTAAAATGATATAGCAGAAACTTCAGGAATAGGACTTGTCTATGTTAGAATTCTTTATAACCCCTCTTCAAATGTTCTAATTCCTGTATATACCTCCTTTCTTTTTTTATTTTGCTATGTAAATCTTTCTTATCAATAAATTTTGGTGGCATTTGCCTCCTTTATCATCAGAGAAAAAAAAAGAATGTTAGAATCTCCCACTCAACTATCAAGCTTAGGGTCTCTCTTTCATACAGAGAAGGTTATATATGTTGCTAATCCCTAAGCAAATAATGTGAAACGGAGACACGCTCAGCACTAGATGAATGATCCATCAGTGGATGGCTTTGCCCTTCTTGTTATCCTGAAAAATTAAAGAATTATTATATATAATAGGAATATTTTGAGGGAATAACTTTCTGATTTGTATTTTTTTTATTCCTTTTCACCAGTGCTGGCGCTAAATGTAGACCAAAAGAAATAAAAGAAACAAGGATTGCTCATGCTGATGTATCCCCGACTGTTCATCCTTCGTTAGTACATCATGCTTGGAAAACTCTATCCCACAACATTAAGATGGAATAGGAGCTTTTTCTTCTCTTGATTTTAGCTGGAACCATGCTGCATGTTATCTGATGAGGTACATTAATATAATTAAAATTTAGGTGCTCGACCTTAATAATTAAATTGTTTCTTTGATATTTCCAATTAATAACCGTAACGTCAATATGGATTTGTTCACGTGCTCTGAGTACAATTTCCTAGGCTCTATTTTTTTTGTCAAATTAAACAACTTGAGCATTTGACAATAACCTTGCCGTGTATGATGAACCCCATCCAATAAACACAGGTCGGGCAAGTACCCTAAATTTATTGAAATGTCTTATATTTTTGAGATGAAACTGAAATGTCCATTATAGGGGTGCACCTGAGTGACCCCAATCCGGTCTAGTTTTTTGATCGGATTGTAATATTGGACTCAAATCCAACCGAATTATAGAAAATCATATTGGCTTGGATCGGATCTACGATCAAAATTTTTGATCCAATAGATCATTCGGATCGAGTCTATATATTATCTGGTGCCAACCTGAAAATTTTGGATCTGGTTTCGGATTGGATTTGCACTGCAGAGTGAGAGGAAGCTAAAAATTTAAATGACTACAGGACTACGGGATGGCATCTACAGTGCGCATGCTGCCAATTTTAATGTCCTCTGTGTCTCAACAAATATAGTCTTCGATATAGTGTGCGTCTGATTTCATGCATCCGCATTCGGACATGCCTCCTTGTCTCTTCCTGTGTTCTTATAAGGCGCCTCTCCCAATCAAGCTTGTCAACCTTGTTCCTCGGAAAAGCTCCCCGGTTTTCACACTAAGCAGATCAGAAAAATTATATGCACAAGCATAAATGCAGTTGCACATGGCAAAAAGGCAACTGAAATCTTGTTGCCATTGTCATTACTATGGCAAGTATTCTCGAGTGCACGGTGAATGCTTATAAATTAATCAAGTCGCTCCATAAAGAATGACGATGAAAGCACTGAACTGCATCAACGCCCACCTTTACTTATTTTTATATTTTTATCATATTCTTACTTATTTTTTATATTTTTATCATATTCTTTTGGTTATCAAAGGTTTTAATTGTTTTATGTTTCTGTGCAGACTTAGAGGAAGAAGATTAGAGTTAGGCACTGTATCCTAGAGGTTGGTTTTCTAAGTATCCCCTTTCATATTTATGGATTATGATCTTAGCAGGGAAAACACAGTCCTTAAGACAATATCACAGACACACCTTGGCCAATTATTTTTATTTCTTCACCAATCCCATAATAAGTTAAAGACAATGCTTTTCAATGACAAATCAAGTGATGAAGATTCCAACTAATATAAAAAAAACTTTAACAGATTTAAGGAGCATATTTCCAATGATCGATATATATTGAAGATATACTATTATCTAACTATTAACTGAGTGGCCTATGATCTTCAAGTTTCATGTCCCAATGGAAATTTGGTTAACAATCAAGATAACATTTCAATGCAGAATAATAATATGCAAGGTACAGTTCCAATGATTATGTAATACCCAAATTTTTAAAACCATCCAAACACGAAAAAAAGCCAGCATGTGCTGGAAATAGATGGAAGGAACTCTCGAAGGAGTTCTCTTTCTTCTTTCGACTGAGAACCGCTTATTTGACCAGAAATTAGAGATGAAATTGGTCTCAAATTCTCCCCGAAGAGATCTATTTAAAGGCCTCAACCCCTTAGTTTTTTCTCACCAAAGATCACTGTTAATCGCTACTATTTTATACCTTTGTTTTTCCTGATACCAGCGGTTTAAATGCACTTCAGCCATCGAAAATCAAATCAATCCTCATCCAAGACTAGGTAAATCCCTCAAATTATCTTTCTCTCAATCTTCTATACTTCCTAAAGCTTGAATCTTAGCCAAATTCCTATTGAAAATTTTTTAAAGTTTTGATTATTGATTCCCCTATAATATTCATGCTTTGTTCTTGATTTTCCAACACTGTTAATTTGCCATCATTGGTCACCGAACCAAAGCCGGTTGTCACCGCATGGTTTGCTTTTCCAGCCATGGGTGTTATTAGCTGGGGGAAGAACCTCCTTGCTTCAAGAACAAGGGGAAGAAGGGTTCCCTTGTTCCATTAAAGAAGAGAGGATGAAGAAGGAAGAAAGAAGAAGGGGAAAAAAAGGAAGGAAAAAGAAAAGAAAAAGTGAAATTAAAGAAAAAGAAAAAAGAAAAGAAAAGAAAGATTTCTTTCTCCTCCCTTGTCTCTCTCTTTTCTCTCTATATTTTCTCTCTCTATGAACTTTCTCTCTAGATTATTTTTCTTTCTCTTCAGTATTTTTTCTCTCTCTACCATGCTTATTGTCTCTCTGTTTGCTTGGGATTGATGAAACTAGAAGTCCATCTTCTATGATTAGTTTGATCCTACCCTAGAACACTAATCCATGAGATACACCCAATTTTCAATTCAATTCAAAGTGGGGTTTTGATTTGAGATTTTATTTTGATTAGTTATGAATTAAAATTAATATAAAATAATTTTGAATAATAGGTTCTGAAGGATCTCCTCAAGGTTAATAGATCTGTTCGTTAGGTATTTTGCATAAAATAAGTAATGAACCATTTTTTTAAGATATTTCATAATTTATTTTAAAAATAAATAATTAATTTTTGATTTATGTATGATGGAACATGCATTTATCGAATGAAATTAAGATATATATATTATCTTACAAAAATACTTTGATACGCATTGGATTTGAGCTCTCGACTAACTATATTTTGGATCCAGCCAATAAAGATTATGAATTAGTACTTAGAATCCTGCCAATAGGATTTATGCATTAGTACTCTAGATCCAGCCAATGGGGTTAATGCATATATTCTTTAGATCCTGCCAATGAGGGTTATGCATTGGTACTCTATTTGAGCTCACTATTTCTATTCTAGCCCCACCACAAGATATAAGTATGATTGTGGTTAAGACTGTTGAGTTATATATGATTTGATTTGAATTAGATTTATGATTATGTATATATATAGATATTTAAAAATATTTGATTTACTTAAATTTGTATGAAATATATTCTTATATTTATTCATGGTATTTATTTTTGAACATTATATCTTATGATAATATTTAAAATGTTTAGTTGAGATATTCATTACTTACTAGGCTAGCAAGCTCATCATTTCTCTCTTTTAGTTTTTAGATTCAAACACTTAATTATGAATATGGGGATTGTTTGAGAGAGAGCTGTAGAGATAAGATTTGATGCTATCAACTTCATTAAACTTAGATCTATTTTTATTATTCTTTTAGTAAAACTTTATTTGATGTAAGATATTTGAATTTGGATACCATTTGGATTAGTTAATAAATTTAAATTTAAATTTTTAATATTTTTAATTAATTCTATTATGTTGCATTGATATTTGTTTGAAATATTTTGCATGCTTGTGGGGAGTTTTCCATAGGTATGCAGTGATTGTCTCGATCTTTGGCTCGTATCTAGGGTCGGGGGCATAACAATTTATATAGTATCAGAGCATAAGTGAGTAAATCATCAATCATAGAATTTGATATTAACGAGTGTAGGTGGATAGACATAAGGACATTAGGATGTTGGACTATGATGAATATGACAAGAATCCATTGTAATAAATAAATGAACTTATTAAGGATGTACTTGTTGAAGCACGATTCCAGCTCCTCCCACGGACCTTTGGTGCAGCGGAACCAGCAACGAATAGATCTGGAGACTTCTGGACACGAACCAAGGCCCTTGACGAAATCAGCCTGGTTGCTGTCTTCTTCGTCAGACTTTAGTTCCAGATGAAGAACGCCTTTGAAACCACCTCTAAAAAATCCAAGATCTGGTACCCAACCAGATCAGACCTGGACCAAGGTCTTCCAATTCATAGATCTTGAATTGGGGCATTCTAGATGGGGAAAAAGATAGATGGAGACAGACCTTGCAGATCTGTCCTGCTGCAGCCTTTTTGTAGATCTGTTGATGGAGATCTCACCCGCACCTCAAACGACCTTAGATCAACTCCAGATCTGAGAGGAACTTGTACCAACCTCTTCTCAAGAGATTTTAGGTCTTAGACCTGATGTTTGGGCACCTGCAAGAGAGGGGAGAGAAGAAATGGCTGGCGGCTGCAAAGAGGGGAAGGGGCTAGCGCCTCCCTTCTTTCTTTCCTTATCTGGACCTGACGGCAAGAAACCCTAGGGTTTCTTGCTCCTGAGGCATGGAGGATGGCTGGAGAGAGAGGGAGAAGAGAGAGAGAGACTTGGGAGAAAGAGTCATCTATTACTTGGCTTGATCAAACCTATACAAGTACATGTATATATAAACACCGGATCAAGTGACCCAAACCCAAAACTCCCTTGACCAACTCTATGGGAGATTAGGTTAACCCAAGCCCATGTACACCCATGACTCGACCTAATCTCACATATCCTAGGTCCAGACCTGGCCCATAAAGAGTTGGTCCCTTGAAGCCCACATAACCTAGACCTCAAGAACCCGAAAGGCCCACAGCCTTTCAACCTAGGGCCCAACTAGCCCTAGAGCCTCCATGAAGCCCTCATGAATGATGGACCTTGGCCTTAGCCTTGATCCCCTGGGCCTTGGGCACACCACCTGGATCATAACAATCTCCACCTTGGTGTCCCAAGGCCTCAACCAGCTCCACTTTGTCCTTGCGACTATAGACCCATTTGCAGCCAATGGGCCTCTTCCCCTGTGGCAACTGCACCAATCGCCACGTCTAGTTCTGGTGGAGAGACTGCATCTTCTCGGACATCGTCTGGACCCACTGCTCTCTGTCCTGGCTCTCAATAGCCTCCTGATACGTATATGGGTCTCCATTCGCTATCACCAGGGCATATGACAGTGTCTCCTCGAAGCCATATCGGTCCGGTTGCCTGATGGTCCTCTTGGGCTTGTGTAGGGCAACACCGATATCAATCCTTGGTCCAGCTCACTCCTGCTGGACCTCTCCACCTCGATCATCTGTCCGAGTCCTCTCCACCTGTGGAGACACCTTAGGTAGGTTCTCCACCTGAATGTCATGTCCTCCAGTAGTACCTGCAAGAGACAAAATCAAAGAGGTAAGCTGTCCAGCAGTGCCCTACTGGACCTGCTCCTGCTGCTCCTCCATGCCTGCTCGCCTCCATAGAACTGACTCCTCATCAAAAGTCACATCCCGACTAATGATGACCTTCTTTTCCAAGGGATCCCACAGCCTGTATCCCTTGACTCCTCGCGGATAGCCTAGAAACACCGCCTTGTGTGATCTGGCGTCTAGCTTGCTCCGCTCACCAGCTCCAATGTGCACATAGGCCGTGCACCCAAATACCCGTAGATGGCCCAGCCCAACTGTCCTCCCAGACCACACCTCCTCTGGAAGCTTTCCATCCAACCTGGTGTGAGGTGACTGATTGATCAAGTAACCCGCTGCGTCAACTGTGTCAACCCAGAACTCCTTTGGAAGCCCTGCCTGCAGCCTCATGCATCATGCCTTTTCCAAAAGTATTTTGTTCATCCTCTCGGCCACCCCATTCTGCTGTGGAGTCTCCCTAACTGAGAAGTGTCTCCTGATCCCACACTCCTCACAGTAGTCCTGGAACTCTCTGCTGATGTACTCTCCATCATTGTCTGACCTCAGACACTTCACGCTCCTCCCCTGCTCCTTCTCCACCTCAGCTCTCCAGATTTTGAACTTGGTGAAGACCTCTGACTTCTCTCTCATGAAGTAAATCCAGAGTTTCCTTGAGAAATCATCAATCAGGGTCATGAAGTATCTGGCCCCATTCCTAGCTAAAACTGGGGCTGGTCCCCACACATCCGTATGTACTAACTCCAGAGGGGCTGCACTGCGGGCTGTACTGATGTTGAACTGAACTCTCCTCTGCTTTCTCATCTGGCAAGGCTCACAGATCTCCCCTGTAGCACCATCCTCCAGATCAGAGATGAGTCCTCTCCTGCTCAACTCCCTCAGCCCTCTGTCACCCATGTGGCCTAGGCGGTAGTGCCACATCCTGTAAGCCCCCTGCTGGTCCTGTGCTGCAGCTGCTGCATCAGACTCTCCGGTCACCACAGATCCCTCCATGTGATAGAGGTTATTGTCCAACCTCCTACCTCTCATCACTACCATAGCTCCATTGGAGATGTTCAGTACTCCGCTTCTAGCCCTACTGCTGAAGCTGTATCCACTGCGCTCCAAGTAGCCTAGTGACATCAGATTCTTTTTCAGCTCCGGGATATGCTTTACATTTGTCAATGTCCTCACAATCCCATCAAACATCCTCACCCTGACTATCCCTATCCCAGCCACCTTGCAAGGATGATTGTCGCCTAGAGTCACTGATCCCTCATCTATCTTGGTGTATGTCGCAAACCAAGACCTGTATGGTGTGTAGTGATGTGAGCACGCAGAGTCTAGTGTCCACTCCTCTGTGTAATGCCTGTGACCATCTGATACCACAAGTAGATCATCCTCCACCTATTGCCCAGCAACTGCACTCACTGATTCTGAGCCACTTCTTTCTCCCTTCTTACTCTTTCATAGTGGACATTCTCGCTTGAAGTGCCCGAACTCGTTGCACTTGAAGCATTTCACCTCTTTCTTTCCCTTCCTGGACTTAGACCGCCCCCTGGACTTGCTTCTGCCTCTGCCTCTACCTGTCCTCTCCCCTACTGTCAAACCCTCCTGGGGAGCCCGATCTTTGGTCAACTTTTCCCTCTGCTCATTCGACCTCAGCACCGAGACCATGTCCTCATACTCCAGAGTCTCCTTGCCGTAGAGCAGTGTAGTCACCAAAGAATCATATGATCCGGGCAGCGAACATAGAAGTAATAGAGACTTATCCTCCTCATCCAGCTTCACCCCGATATTCACCAACTCCGTGCACAGCTGGTCGAACCTCTGAATATGGCCAATCATATCAGATCCCTCCTGCATCCGAAGACTGTACAACCTCTTCTTCAGCATCAGCTTGTTGCACATATTCTTCCCCATGTACATGGTGTGCAACTTCAAACAAAGGCCCTTCGGAGTCTTTTCTTCCAGCACCAAATACAATGCCGCATCTGCCAAATATCCTCTGATCACCGAGCATGCTTTCTTCTCCAACGATGCCCACTGTCTATCTGTCATTCCCTCAGGCTTCTTCAGGCTTCTCATCCAAAGCCTGATCCAGATCTGCTTGCACCAGAAGATCCTCCACCCGGATTTTCTACATGAAAAAATTCCCCTTGCCATCAAACTTCTCAAACTCGACCTTCATATTGCTGCCCATGACTGGATCCAAGCCAAACAAGCAATATAAAATCAAGAAATGTAGAATATACCTTGATGGTAACTTGCTGAAAATTTTTAGCACCTGGGATCTTCAACTTCTCACACTTGGAACCGCTTCCTCACCACCGTAGCTCTGATACCAACTATTGGAGCACAATCCCATTTCCTCCTACAGACCTTTGGTACAGCGGAACCAGCAACGAATAGATCTGGAGATTTCTGGACACGATCCAAGGCCCTTGACGAAATCAGTCTGGTTGCTGTCTTCTTCATCAGACTTTCGTTCCAGATGAAGAACACCTTTGAAACCACCTCTAAAAAATCCAAGATCTGGTACCCAACTAGATCAGATCTGGACCAAGGTCCTCCAATTTGTAGATCTTGAATCAGAATATTCTAGATAGGAAAGAAGATAGATGGAGACAGACCTCACAGATCTGTCCTGCTGCAGCCTTTTTGTAGATCTATTGATGGAGATCTCACCCGCACCTCAAATGACCTCAGATCAACTCCAGATCTGAGAGAGACTTGTACCAACCTCTTCTCAAGAGATTTCAGGTCCTGGACCTAGTATTTGGGTGCCTACAAGAGAGGGGAGAGAAGAAATGGCTGGCGACTGCAAAGGGGGGAAGGGGCTAGCGCCTCCCTTCTTTCTTTCCTTATCTGGACCTGGCGGCAAGAAACCCTAGGGTTTCTTGCTCCTAGGGCATGGAGGATGGCTGGAGAGAGAGGGAGAAGAGAGAGAGAGACTTGAGAGAAAGAGTCATCTATTACTTGGCTTGATCAAACCTATACAAGTACATGTATATATAAACACCGGATCAAGTAACCCAAACCCAAAACTTTCTTGACCAACTCTATGGGAGATTAGGTTAACCCAAGCCCATGTACACCCATGACTCGACCTAATCTCACCTATCCTGGGCCCAGACCTGGCCCATAAAGAGTTGGTCCCTTGAGGCCCACATAACCTAGACCTCAAGAACCCGAAAAGCCCACAGCCTTTCAACCTAGGGCCCAACTAGCCCTAGAGCCTCCATGAAGCCCTCATGAATGATGGACCTTGGCCTTAGCCTTGGTCCCCTGGGCCTTGGGCACACCACTTGGATCATAACAGTACTATCATATAGGTTATCATGCCTCCTTATCAAATGACAAAGACTGCTCAAGGAGCTGCCAAAGATGCATCACACGTGTAGGGTGATAGCACTTCCTAGTAGATTAGTGGCACCCTTCAGCAAGAGGAGTTATTGACCCTACTGAAACTACTCTGATAATACATCAAGAGCTGGACATGGCTTAATTAATGCAAATCCTAGTTGGAATGATACAAGTGTAGCAACAAATACAACTGCAATTGCTTCAATAGCAATAGATACAATAAGATGCACCACAAATCAGCATCCACCACCATAACATAGACATGGAGCGTAGCTGGCATAGTAAAACAATATCACAAAATTTAAAAAACTAGCTCCACCAACTTTCAAGAAGACTACTGAACTTTTGAAAGTTGATAATTAGATAATGGAGATAGAGAAAATGTTTATCATCTAAAAGTACTGTGATGAAGAAAAGATTCGATATGTAGCTTATTTACCACAAGATGAAGTGTTCAATTGGTGGCAGTGATTAAAATACAAATATGAACAAAATAAGGAATGACTTACCTGGGAGAGATTTATGATCACATGCTACAACCAGTATTTTTCTTGGAGCATAAGAACCTAGAAACTGTAAGAGTTTACTTATCTCAAATAAAGTAATATGTGTGTGACTAAATATGAAGCAAAATTTATAGAGGTGGCTAAATTTGCCCTGAAATTAGGAGATGGTGAGCGAGAATGAGTTTATAAATTTGAGATAGGGCTGAGGACTAAAATTTGAAAATAAGTGGTACCATAAGAGTTTACTACTTATGTGGATGTGATAAATAAAGCGCTGATAATTGAAAGAGAGATCAATGAAGAACATGCAAAAAAAGAAAGGAATCAAAGAAAGAGAGCCAAATCTACTAATATACAGAGGAAGAATAATAAGAACATCAAAGATTCAACTAAAAGAACAATATATAATAAGACTTAGTAGACTAATGCTCAGCGATACTCTAGATGTGGTAGCAATCATGCTGACAAGTATTGCCATTGGATTATGGGTGCCTACTTTAACTATGGTCAAATGGAGCATAAAATCGCTAACTGTCTACAAAGGATTGGAAATCAATTTTTTCAAAGAACTTATAAGAGACAAAACAAGGATGGAGGTCAGAAATCTAGAACCTAGGAAAGAGTTTATGCACTTATCCAACAGGATACTCAGGCTTTCAAAGTAGTGATGACTGGTACTATTCTAGTATCCGACAAATATGCTTATGTTTTATTTGATTCTAGCACCACACATTCATTTATATCCACTGCTTAGTTAGAAAACATGGTATATTATGTGAACCAATAAGAATTGAACTATATTGAGACACTACTAGGAGGTATGATGAGTACACACACTATATGCAAATCCTATAAAGTCAAATTAGGGAATAAAAGTTTGCTTGCTGATTTAACAGTATTAGATATGTGATATTTCAATGCGATATTGGGAATGAATTGGCTCGCTACTTATCGTGCCTTGGTTGATTGCCACAAGAAATGTGTGAATTTCAGGATTTTTGATGAACCAGAATTTAATTTTATAGGAAGCATAGGAGTTGCTACTCCACATATAATCTCAACCTTACAAGCCAGAAAATGATGACAAAGGGATGTAGAGGGTACTTAACTATAGTAATGGTACTCAACATGAGGAATCGAGAATAGAAAATATCTCTATAGTGAATGAATTTTTAAATATATTTTCTAAGGATCTTCCTAGGTTGCCATCAGATAGAGAAATTGAGTTTTCCACTGATCTAGTATGAGGATCAGGTCCAATTTTTAATGCTCCCTATCGAATGGCTCTTGTTGAGTTAAAAAAATTAAAAGCATAGTTGCAAGAATTATTGGACAAGGGTTTTATTCGATCTAGTGTGTCACCTTGGGAAGCTTCACTTCTATTCATGAAAAAGAAAGATGGAAGCATGGGACTTTGTATTGATTATAGAGTTAAATAAAGTTACTATAAGAAATAAATACCCTTTATCTCGAAAAGAAGATTTATTTGATCAATTGCAAGGTGCTCAAATTTTCTCTAAGATTGATCTTCGCTCAAGGTATCATCAGGTAAAGATCAAAGTAGAGGATACACCTAAGACTGCCTTCCGAATCTATTAAGGACATTATAAATTTTTAGTAATGCCATTTAGTTTGACTAATGCTCCAGCAGCCTTTGTGGATTTAATGAACAAAGTGGTTCAAGTCCTTTCTGGATCAATTTCTGGAGGTATTTGTTGATGATATATTGGTCTACTCTAAAAATACTATGGAGCATGAGGAACATTTAATATGTGTATTATAGATCTTAAGATATGAGAGAAACTCTACACTAAATTGAAGAAGTGTGAATTTTAGTTGGGTAAAGTAGCACTTTTGGGATACATTATATCTAAAGATGGAATCTCCATAGATCCAAAGAAGATAGAAGCCGTGGTATAGTGGAACAAGCTAACAAATATATCAAAAATATGTAGTTTTCTGGGAATGGTAGGCTACTACAAGAGATTTGTGAAAGGATTTTATAGTATAGCTATACCTTTGACTCATCTAACTCAAAAAAAGGAGTCAAGTTTGAATAGACCGAGGATTGTGAGCAAGGTTTTCAAGAGTTAAAGAGAAGATTAGTTTCCACACCTATTCTCACTATATCCTCAGGCAGTGAAGGATTCACAATCTATAGTAGTGATTTTTTTAGAAAGGGTCTTGGATGTGTACTGATGCAACATAATAAAATGGTGGCTTATGCTTTTAGACAATTGAAATTCTATCAGCAGAATTATCTCATGTATGATTTGGAGTTAGCAGCAATGGTTTTTGCTTTTAAAATATGGAGACATTATCTTTATGGTGTTCAATATGAAGTATTTATGAGTTTGAAATATTTATATTTACTCAAAAAGAATTAAATATAAGACAAAGAAGATGGTTAGAATTATTGAAAGATTATGATTTGATGATTAATTATCATCTTGAAAAGCTAACATAGTTGCCAATGTCTTTAGCAGAAAGTCTGTGGGAAACTTGGCTTTCTTAATCACACATCAAAGACAAATTTCGAAAAATGTGAGAAAACTTGATTTAGAGATTCAAATGTATGATTTAGAGGTGCAACTAGCAAATATGAGAATTTAGCCAACACTTATGGAAAGGATTAAAGTTGCTTAAAGTAGTGATCTATAATTATTAAAGATAAAAAAATTAGTGGAATCAGGTGATCAAACTGAATTTTGAATATATAATGATGGTTCTTTGAGATTTCAAAATAGAATTTGCATACCTGTGGATTCAAAACTTAAATAGAAAATTCTTAGAGAAGCTCATCAGATGGGACACACAGTTCACCCTAGTGGTACTATAATGTATAGAGATCTGAAAGAGATGTATTGGTGGAATAATATGAAAATAAGAATTACTCAGTTTGTGTCTCAACGTTTGGTGTGCCAATAGGTCAAGGCTAAACATCAAAGGCCACTGCTTCAATCTCTCGATATTCCAATATGGAAGTGAAAAAATATCACTATAGATTTTGTAACTGGGTTACCTAAGGCTCCTGATAGTAATGATGCAGTTTGAGTAGTTGTGGATAGATTAACAAGGTCTGCACACTTTTTACTGATTAAAGTCAGTTTCAGTTTGGATAAGCGAGCAAAGTTATATATAGAGAAAATTGTAAGGCTATATAGAATCTCTATGACTATTATTGTGAATCAGAACACCAAATTCATATCACAGTTTTGGAAGAGTTTGCATAAAATCTTAGGGACCAAATTGAATTTCAATACAGCATTTCATATGCAGACTGATGGCCAATTAGAGAGAACTATCCTGGTCTTAGAAGATATGTTGAGCACTTGTATTTTGGATATAAAAGGTTAATGAGATAAGCATCTATCTTTGATTGAATTCGCTTATAATAATAGTTATCAGGCTAGCATTCAGATGGCACCTTACAAAGTATTATATAGTAGAAGATGCTGGTCGTGGATTCATTGGAATGATGTTGGTGAGTGAAAATTATTGGGATCTAAACTTGTATAACAAGCAGTCGAAAAGGTTTAGTTAATTAGGAAATGACTTCGAGCAACTTAGAGTAAGTAAAAGAGTTATGCAAATATTCGAAGATGAGAGTTAGAGTTTCAAGTTGGAGAACATATGTTTCTTAAAGTATCTCTTTTGAAAGGAATTTCAAGGTTTGGTATTTGAGACAAACTGAATCCCAAATATATTGGACCATTTGAGATTTTGGATAGAATTAGTGAGATAGTCGATCAAATTGCTTTACCGCTTTCACTTTATGGAGTGCATAATATTTTTTATGTTTCTATATTGGAAAAATATTTGCTCAATTGAAATCATGTCATAGAACTTGAGCCTTTACAAATTTAGAAGGATTAATCATATGAAAAATACCCAGTGCAGATAGTGGATCATAAAGATCAAGTGTTGAGATGCGGTGTTATTCCTTATGTCAAAGTGCCATGGAGTCATCACATAGAAAGAGAAGCTACATAAGAATTGGAGGACGAAATGAAACAAAAATATCCCTAGCTCTTTGAAAGCACAAGTAGAAAATTTCGAAGATGAAGTTTTTTTTTAAAGGGGGGAGAATGTAATACCCAAAGTTTTAAAACCATCCCAATAGAGAAAAAAAATATGTGGAAAGAAATACATGCTGGAAATACATAGAAGGAACTCCTGAAGGAGTTCTCTTCCTTCTTCCGATCAAAAATCTCTTATTTGACCAAGAATTAGAGTTGAAATCAATCTCAAATTCTCCCCAAAGAGATCTATTTAAAGGCCTCAACCCTTTAGTTTTTCCTTACTGAAGATCACCATTAATTGCTATCCTTTTCTCCTTCTTTTCTTCCTATTATCAGTAGTTTAAACGCACTTCGACTACCAAAAATTAGATCAATTCTTGTCAAAGACTAGGTAAATTCCTCAAATCATCTTCCTCTCAATCTTCTATAGTTCCTAAAGCTTGAATTTTAGCCAAATTCCTATCAAAAATTTCTCAAAGTTTTGTTTATTGATTCTCCTATTTTATATACGCTTCTTTCTTGCTTTTCTGACATCGTTTTCCACTGTCGATCATCAGGCTAAGGCCGGTTGCCACCATCGTGGCCTGCAATTTTTGGGCCATTGGTGATGCCAGTTGAGGAAAGAGCCTCCTTGTTTCAGGAACAAGGGGAACAAGGGTTCCCCAGTTCCATTAAAGAAGAAAGGAAAAAAGAAGAAAGAAAAAGGAAAAAAAGAAAGAAATAGAAAAGGAAAAAGGAAAAAGAAAAGAAAAGAAAGATTTCTTTCTTCTCCTTTCTCTCTCTCTTTCCTCTTTAGTCACTTTCTATCTCTACTTTTTCTCTTTATGAACTTTCTCTCTCTAGATTATTTCTCTCTCTTCAGTATTTTTTTTTCTCTACCATGCTTGTTGTCTCTCTATTTGCTTAGGATTGGTGAAACTAAAGGTCCATCTCCCATGATTAGTTTGATCTTATCCTAGAACTCTAATCTGTGGGGCACACCAAATTTTCAATTTGATCCTAAGTGAGGTTTTGACTTGAGATTTTATTTGGATTAGTTATGAATTAAAATCAATATAATACTATAATTTTGAATAATAAGTTCTAAAGAATTCTTTCAGGATTAATCAATCTATCTGTTCAGTATTTTGCATCAAGATTAATTAATCAGATTGTTTAGTATTCTACATAAAGTGAATAATGAACTATCTTTTTAAGATATTTTATAATTTATTTTAAAAGTAAATAATTAATTTTTAATTTATTTATAATTTATAAAACTCTATTTTTAATGAAAAGTGATTTGAAAATTTAAGATTTCTACAATATTATAGTTTATTTACTCATTATAGAATATGTATTTGTTGAATGAAATTATTATATATATGTTATCTTGTAAAAGTCCTTTGATACACATTGAATTTGAGCTCTCAGTCTAACTATGATCTGCATCCCGCCAATAGGGGTTATACATTGGTATCCTAGATCCTATCAATAGAGACTATGCATTAGTACTCTGGATCCTATGAATGGAAGTTATGTATTAGTATTTTGTATCCTGCTAGTGAGGGTTATGTATTGGTTCATGGACCCTACCACAGAGAGTTATACATTAGCACTCTAATTGAGCTTACTATTTTTGTTTTAGCCCCGCCATATACTATAAGTGTGGTCATGGTTCAGGTCGTTGAGTTATATGTGATTTGATTCAAATTAGATTTATAATTATGTATACATATGACTATTTAAAAAAAATTGATTTACTTAAATTAGCATAAAATATATTCTAATATTTATTCATGATATTTATTTTTAAATATTATATAATGATAATATCTAAATGTCTACTTGAGATATTCATTACTTATTGGACTATCAAGCTCATCATCTCTCTTTTATTCTTTAGATTTAGATACTGAATTATGACCTTGGGGATTGTTTGGGAGAGAGTTTTAGAGGTGAGATTTAGCACTATCAACTTAATTAAACTTAGAACTACTTTTGTTATTTTTTAGTGAAATTTTATTTGATGTAAGATATTTAATTTGGTACCATTTGGATTGTTTAATAAATTTAAATTTTAACTTTTAGTATGTTTAATTAATTCTATTATATTACATTGATGTCTGTCCGAAATATCTTGCATGCTTGTGGGGAGTTTTTCATAAGCATACATCGATTGTCTCAACCTTTGGCCCATATCTTTAGTCGGGGGTGTGACAAATTAGCCCTTCATCATGATCATCTTCTCAAAAAAATAATCTAAATAATAATATGTAAAGCATGGATCCAATGACTGACTTTTCAATAGGATTATCTTCTGAAGGAAATAATTAAAGCCACACAATGGAACAATTGAAATGGCTTGAAGATGACTATATATGTTGTGGGATGATTTAAAATACAATGGCTGATTTACTATTTGATATATTTCGGCATTACAATATGGCATTGGAATTAATGAATGCTATTCAAGCTAGCTATGTTATTAATGATGCTAGAAATTGTTCCTTTTTGACTAATAAATACATTGAGTATTGTATGATAGATTCCAAATCCGTTGTTGATCAAATCCATGAAATGCAGTGAACTGCCCAAGAATTATGGCAATAGTGAGCCTATGAGTGAGAACTTTCAAGTTTCAACTATAATTGGCAAATTGCCATCTTCTAAGAGAGATATCGTACCATATTGAAATAGAAAAAAGAATCTTACTCAGTGGAAGAATCGCATCAATGCATTCAAATTAAGGAACAAGCTCGCAAAAGAGATCTACTTGAAGAAAATGAAAACAATGAGAAAGTACATATTGTTGAGGGCAAAAAGCCTATGTCAGAAAATCAGATCACAAAAGAAACATGAAAAAAGGAAGAATAAATGGTTGCACAAATCAAGGAACAATTACAAGTGTATGAGAGAACATTAGAAGAAGAAAAATCCACATTTTGTATGTGAAAAACTTGGACATGCTGCAAGAGAATGCCATCATAGGAAGGGCCAACAATTTGAAAATATGCAGCAATTAACCTAAACTTGTTGGTGATATTAACCATCATATTGCAATCCTCTCAACCTTTATGGTTGATTTTGGATGATAGTTGGTCACTATCTAGGCACTACTTGTCATGTAATCCCCACAAAAATTCCTTTACCACCTAAAAGGCTATGAAGGATGAAGTCAATGTCTACATGAGAAATTCAGCCCCCAGTGTAGTTGTGGGTGTTGGAATAGTGGATCTTCTTCTATCCTCCGAAAAATCTCTTGCTCTTATAAATGTGTATTATGTTCATTGACTTAGAAAACGTCTTGTGTCTGTGTATTTACTTGGCCTTCATGGCTTTCATTGAGCTTGACAAAGTAATTCTTATCAAAAGAGGGACCTTTATTCGAAAGGCCTATGTCAAAGACAAGATGTACTCACTCAATTTAATGAATAATAATGCATCTTTTTTTTGCTTGATGTTGATTTTATTTCTCAATTTAATATGCATAATATGTGGTATTAAGGATTATGTCATATAGGTAAAAAAATCATTCATAGAATGATACAATATGAATTAGTGCCTAAAATAGATAGATCTATGTTAAATAAAAAATGTGAATATCGTGTTCAAGCTAGAATTTATAAAAAGCCTACTAAATCTGTACTTAGATCTACTATTATTTTAGAGTTAACATATACTAATATATGTGATGATAATAATTACTTAACTAGAGGAAAAAAATATTTTATTATGTTTATTGATGACTTTTCTAAGTAAACCTAAGTTTTCTTATTAAAAAATAAATATGAAGCATTTAGTAATTTTAAAATATACAATGCATAAATAGAAAAATAATTAGGAAAAGAAATCAAAAAATAAGAAGTGATAGGGGAGGTCAATATTTTTTAACTGAATTTGATTCTTTTTGTGAAAATCATAGGATTATACATGAAAAAACTGCTCCTTACTGTCCAAAACAAAATGATGTGGTAGAAAAAAAAATAGAACCCTTATGGATATGGTAAGTGCTATGTTATAAAGTGCTAATTTATCTTTATATTATTGGGTGAAGCATTATGTACAACATGCTATATTAGTAATAGAATATTGTATAAAATATGAATAAAATACCATATGAATTATGGAAGAAAAAGAAACACAATATGAGTCATTTTAAGGTTTGGGGTTGCATTGCTTATGTTTGGGACACTTCTGATAAAAGGCCAAAACTTTGTTCTTAAAGTATCAAATCTATTTTTCTTGGTTATGCGTAACATGGTAAAGCGTATAGATTATTAAGCTTAAAATCTAATACTTTATTTGAAGCTATTTATACGAAACTAGCCCAAGGATTTTCCTTTCACATGAATGTTAAAGCAACCAACAAAAACCAAAAAAGAAAGTTGTTTGAAACCTCATGTAACCAGCACATGAGGCAACGGAGGCAGACTCCCGATGGAGTCTGCTTCCTTCTCCATTTTTCATTGGGAGGAGTCTACGACTCGTCAGACTTTGACGAAGATCCTTAGACTCAACCTATAAAAGGTCCCCAAGCCCTTCCCTTAAGTATGCCTCCCCATATCCGAGTTTTCATCGATGAAACTCATAATTCTCTTGATTTTTGGTGTAATGGGCTCGAAGAACCACCGTGGATTCATCACTGGTGTCACGCCCCAAATCTGGGACATAACACGGCCATGCTACCGAGGGATGGATCCACGATAACACGAAGCCAAAATTCATCTTCTTAAATATAATAACAGGTGTATCTCAAATAAATGTAATAATAAAGTTCAATTCAAATATTTAATTAAACCAAAACTGGTTCAGAGCATCTAAATCCAAAGATAAAATAATCCAAGTCTTAAAATTCATAATGACTACAATTCATAAACATAAACTGAATTCCTAGAGTAAAATTTTTAAACTTGCTTTGCTGATCTCCAAGCCTGTATTCTCTTTCCTTCGGTCCTAGCCTTATTTCTCTGTACATGAAAAAGAAAATAAAAAGAATATGAGCTACACTAGCTCAGTAAGTAGACTTCCGCTTCCTTACCAGATCAAGCATAAGTTTTCTATGATAATGCACTATTTAGCAAATAACAATTATTATAAAAATAAATATTTCATAGAGCATATAATAAAATAAGTTATAAGCTCATCATGCATGCATAAATCATGTATATTTCATAATTATGAATCGTAAATCATTTTCATCATGTATTCATGTCATGTTTCAAAATATTGCTCACAGACATTCGTGCTAAGGTCACTATTATACCCATGACAGGGCCATATTTCTTAATCGACAGAGTTCTTAATTCATGTGCCAACTTTATACCCGCTGGCAGGGCCATGTTTCGTGTGGATGCTAGCTTCGGATGTCGACCTTCCCGAAGGAATTCATTCATAGCTATCTGAGAGCCTTTGAAATCATTTTTATCTTATCTTTTTTTTTTCTTAAAACATACATATACATAAATAGAAAAATAATAAAATTCATAATCATGCCATTTTTATAAGACATATTCATGAAATCAATACTCATAATAAAATATACTTTTTCATATCACATATGCCGATCCTTATTTTATGAAAAATTATGATTTTATCAATAGCAATTCTTTACATAAAAGCATGATCATTTCAAAATAAATAAGGAGCTTAAAATCCACTTACCTCGATCGTCCGAGACCTTTTAATCTTCCTTAAAAGAATCGGACAGTCCTATTTAAAATATTAAATCATCAATAAATTTTATATATTTAATAAAATTATAATATAAAGAAATGACCGATTTGGTGATCAGTCCACTAAATCTCTTCCTTCGACACTAAATCGATCTAAGGTCATAGGTCCCTAGGTCCCTGGGAGTGGAGAAGATAGCCTAATAAGGGATTCATAGGATTTCTTGGAGAGAGAATTTTTTTTTTTTTTTACAAGGCTTAGTGGGCTGGGTTTTCACATTCTACCCTCCTTAAAAAAAAATTTCATCCTCGAAATTTAACATACCTTCATTTTCAAATAAGTATGGATATCTCGTCTTCATATCATCTTCAAGCTCCCAAGTAGCCTCTCTCTCTTCATGATTACTCCAATGAATCTTTACGTATGGAATGGTATGCCGTCTTAGAACTTGCTCTTTTTGATCAATAATTCGCAGGAAAAATTCTTCATAGGTTAGATCTTCATGAACTTGCAATGGCTCATACTTTATCACACTGTTTGGATCAGGTACAAACTTCCTCAGTAGTGAAACATGAAAGACATTGTGCACTTTAGATAAATCTGGTGGTAAGGCTAGTTCGTATGCAACATCTCCTACTCGATTTAAAATTTCAAAAGGTCCAATATATCGCGGACTCAGCTTGCCATGTCTCCCGAACCTCATGACACCCTTAGTAGATGATACTTTTAGAAAAATATGATTATCGATCTGAAATTCTAATTCTCTTTTTTTTCTATCTGCCCAACTCTTTTGTCTATCCTGTGCTGCCTTGAGTCTTCTCTTGATTAGATAAATTTTATCTCTGGCATCTTGAACTAACTCGGGACCAATTAATTTCTTTTCACCCACTTCATCCCAATACAGAGGGAGATCTACACTTTCTTCCATATAGGGCTTCATAGGGTGCCATCTGGATACTAGAATGAAAACTGTTATTATATGCAAATTCAATCAATGCCACATGATTATCCCAATATCCTCCGAAGTCAAAAGCACAAGCTCTTAACATATCCTCCAGAGTTTGAATTATCCTTTCAGATTGGCCATCAGTCTGAGGATGGAATGCAGTACTAAGCCTCAATTCTGTTCCCAAAGCATCTTGAAAACTTTTTCAAAATCTAGATACAAATCGTGGATCTCGATCAGATACAATACTTATTGGAACACCGTGCAGACATACAATTCCATCAATATACATCTGGGCTAACTTATCAAGCGGAGTGCCAACTCGAAAAGGTAGGAAGTGAGCTGATTTAGTAAGTCGATCAACAATCACCCACACTGCATCATTTTTTCTTATTGTCCTTGGAAGTCCAGTAACGAAATCCATCGTGATATGTTCCCATTTTCATTCTGGTATCTCTAATGGTCTTAGCAGACCAGCAGGTCTTTGATGTTCGACTTTCACTTGTTGGCATACCAAGCATTAAGATACAAACCGAGCTATCTCCTGCTTCATTCCGTTCCACCAGAAGAGTTATTTTAAATCTCTATACATCTTTGTACTACCGGGATGAAAAGAGAAACGAAATTTATGGGCTTCTTTCAAAATTTTCTTTTTTAATTCAGGCTCACCTGGTATACATAATCTGTTCCCAAAATAAAGAGTTCCCTCTGTATGGAGTCTAAACTCAGTTCGTAATCCTTTCTCCATGTCCTTCTTAATCTGACATAAATGAATATCACTTTGTTGGGCCGCTTTTATCTGCTCGATCAATGCTGGTTGTACCATTAAATTTACTAACACATTCTTAACATCAGTACAAGTCACTTCAATTTGTAAATCTTCAAGATCCCTAAGAATTTATTGCCGAAAGGATAGCAGAGTCATCACATTCGCTGAGGACTTCCTACTAAGTGCATCTGCCACCACATTAGCTTTTTCAGGGTGATATTTAATATTTAGATCATAATTTTTTAATAGTTCAAGCCACCTTCTTTGCCTCATGTTCAGCTCTTTTTGAGTAAATAAGTATTTCAAGCTTTTATGATCAGTAAAGATTTCACATGATTCTCCATATAAATAGCGTCGCCAAATCTTTAAAGCAAAAATAATAGCTACTAACTCCAAATCATGAGTCGGATAATTCTGCTCATAGACTTTTAATTGTCGAGAAGCATAAGCTATGACCTTATCATTCTGCATCAACACACAACCTAATCCTTTCTTAGAAGCATCACTATAAATGACAAATCCTCTTTCATTAGATGGTAGAGTAAGAACTAGGGCAGATATCAATCGTTGCTTCAGATCTTGAAAACTCTGCTCACATTCACTGCTCCATTCAAATTTTATTCGTTTCTGAGTTAAGCGAGTCAGAGAAATTGCAATTTGGGAAAATTTCTTGACGAATCTTCTATAATAACCAGCCAAGCCTAAGAAGCTTCTAACTTCCGTCACATTAGTCGGACGAGGCCAATTTACCATGGCTTCTATCTTCTTTGGATCGACTAAGATTCTTTCCTTAGATATTACATGGCCGAGGAAGACAACACTATCCAACCAGAATTCACACTTGCTAAGCTTGGCGAAGAGCTTCTCTTTTCTCAAGATCTGAAACACGATCCTCAGATATCTCTCATGTTCCTCTATATTTTTAGAATACACTAGGATATCATCAATAAAAATAACAACGAATTGATCCAGATACGGCTTGAAAATCCTGTTCATCATATCCATAAAAGCAGCCGGTGCATTGGTCAGTCCAAAAGGCATTACTAAAAATTCATAATGGCCATACCTGATTCTAAATGCAGTCTTAGGTACATCTTCACCTCTAATTCTTAGTTGATGATAGCTTGATCGTAAGTCAATTTTGGAGAAAACTTGAGCACCCTGAAGTTGATCAAAAAAGTCATCTATTCGTGGAAGAGGATATTTGTTCTTTATGGTTACCTTGTTCAACTCCCGATAGTCAATGCATAATCGCATGCTCCCATCTTTCTTTTTCACAAATAACATAGGAGCTCCCCAAGGTGATGTACTTGGTCGGACAAACTTTTTATTCAAAAGTTCTTGCAGTTGATCCTTTAATTCTCGTAATTCTACGGGAGCCATCCGATAAGGAGGTTTCGAAATAGATCCGGTTCCTGGGGTGATATCAATTTTAAATTCAACTTCACGCTCTGGGAGCAATCCGGGTAGTTCATCTGAAAAAATATCAGAAAATTCTTTGACAATTGGGATATCATCCAGCTTTATCTTTTCCTTCTCGATATCTATTACATGGGCCAAAAATACTTTGCATCCTTTCCTTAAAGCTTTTCTCGCGTTCATGATTAAGATAATACCCAAAGGTTGTTTGGATTCCGTATTATGAACTTCGCTTTGAAAGAAGAATTACGGTTCATCCAAAATTTGAAATACCACTCTTTTTTCAAAACAATCAATATGTGCATGGTACGAAGATAACCAGTTCATCCCAAGAATAACATCAAAATCATACATATTTAGCTGAATCAAATCTGCTGCTAATTCTTTTTCTTCTATTTGGATTATGCAATTCTTGAAAATAATATCAGCAACAACAATATTTTTAAAAGGTGTGCTAACATATAATGGTTCGTTTAGTTTTTCAGGCACATAATTCAAAGAAGTAGCAACTTGAGAAATATAAAAGAGTGTGAAGAGCCAGAATCGAATAACACACGAGCATAAATAGAATTGACTGGGATAATACCTGTCACCATTTGATCATTTGCATTGGCCTCCTGCTGATTTAAAGTAAATACTCATGCATTTTCTTTTTATTTTTGATCAACTGATTTGTTGGATCTAGAGTCATCTCTTTTCTTATTTGGGCAATCACGAGCCATATATCCTTTTTCACCACATAAGAAGCATGCTCCAATCCTCTTGAGGCAAGGTCCATTGTGATTTTTTCCACAGTAGGAGCAGGATGAAGATTCTTTCTTCTTATCGGAGTTATTATTTTTGAAATTTTTCTGCTGATCCTTTAGATTTTCTGCTGATCTCGGTCTCTTCTTATCTTCTCTTTCTAGTTCTGCTCTTTTCAATTCAGATTCCACTTTCAAAGCTCGCTCCAGTATGTCCTTGTAGTTATTGAAAATATGAGAAGACAGACGGGATCAAATTCCATATCTTAGACCTTGTTCAAATCTGTTAGCTTTACTCCTTTCGAATTTCATAAGTTGGGGGCAGAAGCGGCCTAGCTCATTAAACTTGTTAGCATATTCTAGCACCATCATATCATCCTTTTACTTTAAGACTAGAAACTCATTTTCTTTTACCAATCTCATTGTCCCCGAAAAGTACTGATCATAAAATATCTCTTTGAATTCTTCCCAAGTGAGCTGATCATCATTGTTCCCATAGGCAGCTTTTATTGCAGTCCACCAAAACTCGGCATTTCCTTTTAACATAGGAATGGCTAATCGGACCTTCACATTCTCAGGATATTGCAGGGCATCAAACATCTTTTCCATCTCTCGAATCCATGTCTCTGCAGCCATAGGATCAGATCCACCCTCAAATAGAGGTGGATTGAGCCTTCTGAACCTCTCGTAGTATGACTCCATAGATAATGTCGGTCGAGGAGCAGTCTGTGCCTGCTGCTGGATAAGCTGAGCCACCACTTGACATACACCAGCAATGTCTGCCTGTGTGGTCGGTGCGTCAGGAGCCCGCTCAGCTGGTTGATTGTCAGCTCCTCGTGACGTCAGTCTTGCTCCTCTTGCTCCTCTTGTCCTAGCAGCCATATTTACCAAAGTCTCGTCCTCCCTATCGCTCATCGCTTCCTATTCAAATGCCAATCATTATTACGTTATTTTATAACAGAGTTACAGTACAGTTAATAATTTAAGTCGGAGTCTAACTATGCGTAACCTAACTACTCACTGTTAGGTTTTAAGTTCTACCCTTGATTAAACCTATTGCTCTGATACCATAAAATGTCACGTCCCAAACCCGGGACATAACACGGCCATGCTACCGAGGGATGGATCCACGATAACACGAAGCCAAAATTCATCTTCTTAAATATAATAACAGGTGTATCTCAAATAAATGTAATAATAAAGTTTAATTCAAATATTTAATTAAATCAAAACTAGTTCAGAGCATCTAAATCCAGAGATAAAATAATCCAAGTCTTAAAATTCATAATGACTACAATTCATAAACATAAACTGAATTTCTAGAGCAAAATTTCTAAACTTGCTTTGCTGATCTCCAAGCCTGTATTCTCTTTCCTTCGATCCTAGCCTTATTTCTCTGTACATAAAAAAGAAAACAAAAAGAATATGAGCTACACTAGCTCAGTAAGTAGACTTCCGCTTCCTTACCGGATCAAGCATAAGTTTTCTATGATAATGCATCATTTAGCAAATAACAATTATTGTAAAAATAAATATTTCATAGAGCATATAATAAAATAAGTTATAAGCTCATCATGCATGCATAAATCATGTATATTTCATAATTATAAATCATAAATTATTTTCATCATGTATTCATGTCATGTTTCAAAATATTGCTCACAGACATTCGTGCTAAGGTCACTATTATACCCGTGACAAGGTCATGTTTCTTAATCGACAGAGTTCTTAATTCATGTGCCAACTTTATACCCGCTGGCAGGGCCATGTTTCGTGTGGATGCTAGCTCCGAATGTCGACCTTTCTGTAGGGATTCATTCATAGCTATCTGAGAGCCTTTGAAATCATTTTTATCTTATCTTTTTTTTTTTCTTAAAACATACATATACATAAATAGAAAAACAATGAAATTCATAATCATGCCATTTTTATAAGACATATTCATGAAATCAATGCTCATAATAAAATATGCTTTTTCATATCACATATGCCGATCCTTATTTTATGAAAAATTATGATTTTATCAATAGCAATTCTTTACATAAAAGCATGATCATTTCAAAATAAATAAGGAGCTTAAAATCCACTTACCTCAATCGTCCGGGACCTTTTAATCTTCCTTAAAAGAATCGGACAGTCCTATTTAAAATATTAAATCATCAATAAATTTTATATATTTAATAAAATTATAATATAAAGAAATGATCGATTTGGTGATCAGTCCACTAAATCTCTTCCTTCGGCTCTAAACCGATCTAAGGTCATAGGTCCCTAGGAGTGGAGAAGATAGCCTAATAAGGGATTCATAGGATTTCTTGGAGAGAGAAATTTTTTTTTTTTTTTACAGGACTTAGTGGGCCGGGTTTTCACAACTGGAATCATGCCTTCAACCTCACCGAAGTCAGATGAGGGACCTAAGCGTTTGATCCTATCTCTTTCCTACTTAATAGCCATCATTCCACTTGGATTTGAAATAGTGAGTCATCGAACTCATCTTTGAAATAAGGATGCTCTCTTTTGACCCCTTTCTCGTATTTATCACTATCTATCATCGGTTATTGACAGGAGTTTGCTACCTTCTAGAATCTTTGAGATTGTACATCGGAGTATGGCTGTCGATTTGAGGCTCAACCACGATCTTGGTCGTCAATTATGACTTGTTTCTTCTTGTTGATCTTTGTCTCATCCTCTCTACTTCGGCCAAGCCCACCACCATCACTTGCCGCCATCATTGTTACCATCAAGGCCGTCGCCTCTTCACCACTGGGCACCACCATAGGTCACTAGTCATGGCCATTTGCTACCTTGATGGATGGGTGAGGGAGAAAAGGGAAAGTCCCCTGCTTAAGAAAGAAGATAAGGAAGAGAGAGAGAGGTTTGTCCTTTTCTCTCTCTTCTCTTTCCTCTCTCTCATCTCTCTCTACCTTTCTTTCTCTCTCTTCTCTCTCTTCACTATGAGTTTCTCTCTCTACTTTTTCGCTCTAGAATCTTCTCTTTCTTCATGGATTTCTCTCTCTAGAAATCTTATGGACTAGTAGAGGGTTCAAGTATTTTCTAGGTCAGATCAATTGGTTGGATCTTAGTGTGGGGTTTTGGATCGGTATTGTAGGTGACCATCTGATTTATTGATCTTTACCTAGATTTCATTGGCTATCCTCAGACTCACCATCAATAATCCTTGACTTTTGATGAGAAAATATTAGGCAAGAGAATTTGTGCTCTGATCTCTAAATCAAGATAAATCTTTAAATATTTATTATTAATTAGTCATGTACTAGATATGGTCGAAAAATTTGGGATTAAAAGTAATTTGGATATTAAAGTTTTAAAATAAGGAATTAATTGATAATTTATTTTTTTTATGCTGATGGATGATCAAGGACATGTTGAGATTATATCATTAATTTGATATGCTAGTCGTGGATTGATAAAATCTATTCCAAAGTTTATCATCAATAAAGATAAGAATTTCTAGACATTGTTCATCTATTTATATAAAAAATTATTTTATGCATCATGATTTTGATTCATGTGTTTTTGATAGTGATATGTTATATACTTAATTGTCAAGTATATATTTATAACTTGTTCGATGTTATGTATTATATATCACTGATACTAATTTTAAATTTTGATAATCATGTACATCGAATTTTATAAAAGAATGAACTTTTAAATTACAATATCTAAAACAGCTTGCAATTGAGCTGTATGATTGTATGTGGAGTTGTGGTGCTCTAAGCTAGTCACATTATTGATGCCTTGCCATAGGTTGAAAATATGATTGTGATAATCCATAGGACTAGCCACAGTATTGATGCCTTAACATAGGCTGCAAACATAGCTATGGTAGATCGAAATTGAGCATCTGTGGTCCTCCAAACTAGCCACTGTGAGTGTCTCACCACATGTTGTAAATGGGTTATGGTAGTTGGGGTTTAAGCACTTGTTGTCATTTGACTAGCTAAGGTTAGTTCCCCATCTTGGGCTAGAAACATAATTGTGGTAGTCTATAAGACTAGCCATGGTATTAATACCCTACTATGGACTGAAAATATGATTATGGTAGTCCACAGGACCAGCCGCGGTATTGGTGTCTTGCTACAGGCTGACATATGGCTATGGTAGTCCAGAGTTGAGCACCTTGATATAATCGGATCTGATGTGTAATGTCTTGAGATAATTATAAAATATGATTCATTGCATAAAAAGACATGCATTTGCCATGCATATTTTATGAATCATCGTATCTTTTGGCATGTGACTTATATGAGTAACACTATTGATACTTTTTTATTTATTATTATTATATTGATATCAATGTATGAAAATTCTTATTGACCTATAAAGCTCATCCTCCTCCATTTTTCTTTTCTTCTCAAAGTTACAGGATACTCATGATAGGTTATAGTTTGGATTCATGGGTAAATGGATATTAAATAGATAGAGCGTCATTGATACGTGATTGAATGATTGAAGGAACTAAATTTGTAATTATGCAGGTTTTGTCAATTGTTATGAAATTAGATCATTTCTTATTTATGGATATGGAATATTTGTTACGAATCTAGATCAATAATATTTATGGGATCTTGAGGTTGTAATAAATTTTAAGACATTATATATTCTTTAGTGTCTTGCCCTAGAGAGTGTGCAGCCATCACGTGCCTAATCTGGATGTTGGGTTTGGAGCATGACAAAATGATATCAGAGCTTAAGGTTATGATCTCTAGGGACTTGATTTAAGGGATATTTGAGCATAAAGGTTATGATTATTAAGAATGTGACAAAATAATGTTAGAGTTTACATTATGATCACATGAGACTGTGACTTAAATAGTATTTGAATACAAGATTGTGATCACTAGGAATATGATAGAAGTAGTAGAAAAAATTTGAAGTTTGAATTTTGGATCAATAGATATTATGATAAAATTTATGCATAAGTGGCACATTATTTATATAATAAAACTAATAAGTTATTTCTTGAATTTCAATTAAGTGGGGTTGGACCTAAGTATGGGAGGTGTTGACCCGAGAATAAAGTAAAATATATTGATATGTTGTGTTGAATATACTTGTTTAATTATTATTTAAATAATTTTAAAATTCTAAACTTGATATGGGTGAAGATCATGATGCTTTTTCTAATTTTTTTATTAATTATTTGATCATTTTGGGTCCATCAGAAAAAATTATTTAGGATGTGGTCTAAGAAAGAATTGCATCATGTAGATGATAAATATTTTTCGAGCATTGAACCTATAAGAGAATCATGTATGAAACTTGCGTGTAAATAAAAAGTATATTCAGTTCTATTGGTGGATTGAATTTTATTGTGAAACCATGATATGCATATTTGGTGGAATCTTTAATAATTTGTATTATTATCTTTTATATTGGATTACTTGATCTTTCTCATGTTTGTTGACGATAGTGGGGTGTACTAATTATTTTAAGTCAAAGTTTAGATTTCTAAGTAGATCCAAGCTATCTTGATATTGTTATCAAATTCAGTTGGAAAATTTTTGGAAGACATATGAGTCTTAATATAAAAAAGATAAGATTTCATGTGTCGATGCTAAGGGTTGTGATGAAGAAAGTTCTATTAGGAATAATCAAATTGATTCTACATTTAGGGATGTTGATTTGAAGTCCTCTAATTTATTGAGATTTAGAGTTAACCTTGTTTTCGAAAGAAAAGGTCAGTTTAGAAATGTTTAATTGATTTTCAGGTATCTAGGGTTTACTCACTCCAATTATTCATAGATTTATGAAATTTTAGATGAGCAGTAGAGCTTATCCACGGTATTCAAATATGGAAGTGGATCAAGGACTAATTTTGATATAATATGCTTGAGGCATAGTAACGGACAAGAAACTTAAAAGTCATGCTCTAAAAGTTTGATTTTTTTTAAGATTCTAATGTAAAACAATATTCTTATTAGAAATTCATCCAATAACCTTAGAGGATTTGATGGGTTTAAATCAAAGTGCGTAGCAGAAGCATGGTGCTTGACTTATATTAAAATTAGTTAAAAAAAACTAATTCTAACTTAATGAGTGTTATGAATGGAGATTTAATTTCAATAAAAGAGACCACCATTGATAAACGAAAGGATAGGATTGTTGATCCTTGGACTCATCTAGATATTATAGTATCCTCAATGATTGGTTCTTTTACTATGGATTATGGTCAAAAGAATTTTGAACATCTTAAGTTTAGGGTTAACGGATTGATAATCCTTGGTTGAGCTCGGATGTAGAATATTTGGGCATACATATCCTTTTCCTAACTTTAACAATGTTACTCTATTTGTTTGAATGGATTTGAGGTTTTCTATGATAAGAGTTTAATTATTACATCATATAGGAAGTTAAAAGGATAAAGAATGCTATAGATTATGGTGAGTATCTAATGCTCCAGATTCTTTTATTTTTATTAAGAATAGATTGGGTTGATTATGATTTTCATGTAAAATTAAGCAAGAGCAAACAATTTCATGAGCAAAGAAGTATGGTATTTTAAGTCAAGTTTAAGATATCAAGAGAATTCATTATCTTGAGGATAGAAAGAATCTAGTTTTAAAATACCATATAATCATTTATGTTGAGGATGTAACACCTTGGCCCATTTGGGCCCTAGACCAAGCCTATATAAAAGCCCAAATCCAATAAAAAAAAAAAAGAAAGAAATGAAGAAAACTCCTGCTGGGAGTCTTCTTCCACCTGAGTCACCGGAGGAGAAGTTGGAATCCGAGGGGGATTCGACCTCTCCTCCACTCTATAAGACCCCTCTCCCCCTCCTTCAGCAACCCAAGATGATCACCGGTCTCTCACTCTTTCCTTTCTCCTTGTTTTCTCCAATTGAAGTCGAGGCCTCCTGTACCCATGCTTGCCGAAAATTGGAGTCAATGACGCTGCTAAGCATGAGGAAACCCTTCTCCTCCTTCCTCTTTTCCTTCTTCTCCTTTCCACGGTGTTGTGCATCCCCGCCGGCTGTCAAATTTGCCAAAAAAATCCACAAAAGATAGATGCCCTATTTTCTCTGTTTTGAACGAGGTCTTTTCCTCTCTTTTTCGGCCACCGACATCGCCGGTTGTGGCATCCCATCCCTGAGACCGGATCCTCATCTCTCTATCCCTCTTCCCTGAAGGTCTTGGCCGTCGGTGACCGGCCAATGACCGAAAAATAAAAAAAAAGGGGCGGATCCCCTGTTTTTCGAAAAAAAAAGGGAAAGCTTGCCGGTCGAACTCCGTCGCCGGCCGGCTTCGCATGGTCGGCCATCGTTGCCTGACCTCCAACGAAGCCACCCACCTCGTCAGGCTCGGGTCACTGGAGGGGGGGGACCTCACGGTCTTCCCCTATTTCGGCCCAAGGGAGGCCGCGAGAAGAAAAGGAAAAAGAAAGAAGAAGAAAGAAAAAGAGAAAAGAAAAAAAAAGAAAAAAAGAAAAAGAGAAAAAGAGAAAGAAAAAGAAAAAAAAAGAAAGAGAATTTTCTCTCTCTCCTCTCCCTCCTTTCTCTTCCTCTTTCCTCTCTCCTCTCTCTACCTTCTCTCTATATTTTCTCTCTCTAAATTCTCTCTCTAGATCTTTCTCTCTTTTTGTGGATTTTGTCTCTCTAGAATCTTTCTCTACTCTCTCTCTGATTGCATCACAGACCCTAGGATAATTTTGAAATAAAAATATGATGATTCAAGATTGCTTCAAAATTCGTGTGGTAAATCTAATCCCAGTCCGATCCTATTCGAAATTATAATACTTGATTCATATTAAGTCACCCTGATAGGACCTCTGATGATCTCGACCATGATTGCCTCATCTGAAGGATACGAAGATTCTCTCTCCACTTTCTCTCTCTACTTTCTCTCTCTAGAGTTTTCTCTCTCTTCATGGATTTTTTCTCTAAAAAAGTCTTATGGATCAGTGGAGGATCCTGATACATAGACAAGTCCTAATTTTGGTTAATCCTAAGAGAAGTCCTCGATCTGTGTTATTAGGATCGATTATCGATAATTTTTTCTATATATGATTTTTATATTTGATCAAGGTTATGAAGAGATGATTGTCTACATATGATATCGAGTAGAATATTTTGTTAAAGAAATTCATAAATCAAAGAAGAACGTTGATTTCTGTGCTTGGATCAGTCACTGGTAAAGATAAGAATCTCTGTACATGATCATCATTATATATGTTATTTTACCGTTGGTTTTATCTCATTGATTTTACATCGTTAAATTTGAGATCAATAAATTTGTTATATCTGAGATACTGTTATTTATTTATGTGATTTTGAGCATGAGTATGTTATATCAATACATATGTATCAGTGATTGATGGCATGATTATATGGGTATGACATATTTATTACATTACAAAAATTTGAATTGATTAATATTATACGTCCATGAATAAAATAAAAAGAAAGAGAAATATAGTTTGGACTGATCATGTCATGTGGAATAGCCAGCCAGGAGCTTATGCCTGGGACAACCTCCACAGGCTTATGTGTGGAAGAATTTGATCCGAGAAAGATCATGAATGATTTGATCCGAGAAAGATCATGGCCATTTTGATCCGAGAAAGATCATGAATATTTCAATTCGAGGAAGATCACAGAAATCGATCCGAATAAAAGAACGTCACATGATCCTGGAAGTCCAAAGCCAAAGCCAAAAAGAAAAAAATTTAAGATGATGTGATAATAGAAGAAAATAGAAAGATATGACATGAAACAATCGTTGAATAAAATTGTTTCACTTATTAATATATGATAATGCATCTCTTTTGATAAAACAGATAATCTATAAATATTTGCAGTATTCTGGACAGTGAACATCGACTTTTATGTGTTATTTCTTATCTTTATTTTTATATTATATTATTATATTGGTGTGATATGGGAATTCTTACTGGACTGTAAAGCTCACACCCCTTCATCTTTCTTTTCTTCTCAGAGTTACAGGATGCTTATGATTGGCTGTGGCTTGGATTTACGGGTGAGCAGAAGGATAAATAAGAGTGTCATAGTATCTGATCAGAGAATTGAAGAAATTTAAATTGTAATTATGCAAGGTTTTATGAATTATTATTGAAATAAATTATTATGGTTGATAAAGTTGTAATGATTTAATTTGGCCTTGCATATTCTTTAGGACTTGCTCTAAGGAGTGTGCGGCCATCACGTATCTGACCCGGGTGTTGGGTTCGGGGTGTGATAGAGGACTTATGGAGCAAGCACTCTGAGATGTAGACAATTTGGAAGCTAAAGGATAATATAAGGTGTATATATTTTCAATGTTCGAAATGTCAGGTAAACTAATTTCGAGAATGAAATTATTTTAAGAGGGGAAGAATGTAGGAACCTAGCCTATGGATTTTTCTTTCACATTAGTTACCAACAAAAACCAGAAAAAAAGGTTTTTTGAAACCAAATGTGAGCAGCATGTGAGGCAAGGGAGGCAGACTCCACTTCCTTCTCTATTTTGCACCAAGAAAAGTCTAGGACTCATCGGACTCCGATGAAGACCCTTAGACTTAGCCTATAAATGGTCCCCATGCCCTTACCTTAAGCATCACCTCCCTATCTTCAATTTTTTGCCAGCGAAACTCATAGTTCTCTTGATTCCTTGTAGAGTGGGCTCAGAGAACCACCATAGATTCATCATCAGAATCATGACTTCAACCTTGTCAGACTTAGATAAGGGACCTAAGCCTTTGATCTTCTCTCTTTCTTGCTTCAATGGCCGTCGTTCTATTCGAATTTGAGCCAGTGAGTCACCAGACTCATCTTCCAAATAGGGATGCTCTGTTTTGACCCCTTTCTCGTGTTTATCGTTGTTAGCCATCGATTTTTGACCAAAGTTTGCTACCTTCCAAAATCTCCTAAGATTGTTTGTCAGAGCATGACCATCAATTTGAGGCTTAGCCATGATCTTGGCCATCGATTATGGCTTGTTTCCTCTTTTTGATTTTCTTTTCATCCTCTCTACTTCAGCCAAGCCCACCGCCACCACTTGTCACTGTTACTGTTACCATTACCATCGAGGCCGTCGCCTCTTCACCATTGAGCGCCACCGTAGGTCACTAGTCATGGCCATTGGTTGCCTTGAGGGGTGAGAGAGAAATGCAAAAGTCCCTCGTATGAGCAAGAAGACGAGAGAGAGAGAGAGAGGTTTGTTCTTTTCTCTCTCTTCTCTTTCCTCTCTCTCATCTCTTTTTGTCTTTCTTTCTCTCCCTTCCCTCTCCTCTCTCTACATTCTCTCTCTTCACTCTGAGTTTTTCTCTCTACTTTTTCTCTCTAGAATCTTCTCTTTCTTCATGAATTTCTCTATTTAGGAATCTTATGGACTAGTAGAGGGTCCAAGTATTTTATAGGCCAACTCAATTGGTTGGATCCTAATGTGAGGTTTTGGATTGATATTGTAGGTGACCATCTGATTTATTGATCTTTACCCTAATCTCGTTGGCTATCCCCAGGCTCGCCATCAATAGTCCCTGACTTTTGATGAGAAGATGTTGGGCAAGAGGATTTGTGCTTCGATCTTTAAATCAAGGTAAATCCTTAAACCTTTATTATTAATTAGTCATATATTAGATATGATTGAAAAATTTAGGATTAAAAGCAATTTGGATATTAAAGCTTTAAAAATAGGAATTTAATGATAATTTATTTTTCTCATGATGATGGATGATCAAGATGTGTTGAGATTATGTCGTTGATTTGATATGCTACTCGTGGATTAGTAAAATCTATTCCAAAGTTTGTCATCAATATAAGTAAGAATTTTTTAATATTATTCATCTATTAATATAAAAAATTATTTTATGCATCAATGATTTTGATTCATATATATTTTATAGTGACATGTTATATACTTAACTGTTAAGTATATATTTATGATTTGTTCGATGTTATATATTATATATCACTAATATTGACTTAGATGAATTTTGATAATCGTGTATATCAAGTTTTGCAAAAAAAAAACTTCTAAATTACAATAGCTAACAAAACTTGTAATTAAGTTATATGACTGTACGTGGAGTTGTGGTACTCTGGGTTAGCCACATTATTGATGTCTTGCCATAGGCTAGAAATATGGTTGTGGTGGTCAACAAGACTAGCCATGATATTGATGTATTGCTTTGGATTGTAAATGTTACTGTGGTAGTTGAGAGTTGAGCACCTGTGGTGTCCTAGACTAGCCATTATGAGTGCCTGATTACCATGGGCTATAAACCTAATTGTGGTAGTTGAGGTTTGAGCACTTATGGTCCTTTGATTAGCCATGGTTAGTACCCCACCATAGGCTGAAAATATAATTGTGATAATCTATAGAACTAGCCACGATATTGATACCCTGCCATAAGCTAAAAACATGGTTATGGTAGTCTACAGGGTTAGCCATAGTATTAGTGTCCTGCCACGGGCTGGAATGTGACTGTGGTAGTCCAGAGTCAAGCATCTTAATATGATTAGATCCGATGTGTATTGTTTTGAGATAATTATAAAATATGATTCATTATATAAAAAGATATGTGTTTGCTATGCATGTTTTATGAATCATGATATCTTTTGACATATTGATACTTTCTAATTGTTGCAGGATGCTCATGATTGACTATGATTTAGGTTCGTGGGTTAATGGATAAATAGTAAAGCGTCATTGATATCTGATTGGATGATTGAAGAAATTAAATTTGTAATTATGCAGGTTTTGCTAATTATTATGAAATTAGATCATTTCTTATTTACGGATGTGGAATATTTGTTATGAATTGAGATCAATAATGTTTATAGAATCTTAAAGTTATAATGAATTTTAAGACCTTATATATTTTTTTGTGTCTTGCCCTAGAAAGTGTGCGACCATCGCATGCCTGATTCCAGGATTGGGTTCGAGGTGTGACACTATTGATGCAGAATTTTTTGAACATTTGACTATTACAGATGCTAGTTCATTAGATTTAGAAAAATATTTTGAAAAAGAATTAAATGTTTCAAATGGAGAAAATCTAGTTTGAAGTGAACAACATGTTTCACAAAATTTTGAAATTTTTTAAAAAAAAAATCTTCCAAAAATGGGGAATTAGAATTAAGAAGAAGTAAAAGAAAAAGAATTGAAAAGAATTAGGACTTGTAATGTATACTTATCATTTAGAAGATGACCCTAAGAATTATAATTAGGCTATACCTATACCAGATGCACTTATGTGGAAAAAAGAAATGGATAATGAGATAAAACCTATAAAAGAAAATAACATCTAGTATTTAACTAGTCTTTCTCCTAATACTAAAACTATAGGCTGTAAGTCAGTATTAAGAAAGAAATTAAAGCTTGATGGTACTATAAATAAATAAAAGGTCAGATTGGTGGCCACAGGATATAGTCAGAAAGAAGGGTTGAGTTATTTTGATATGTATTCACCTATAACAAGACTCACTATAATAAGAATAATGATGGTCATGGATTCTATATATAACTTAGATATGCATCAAATGGATATAAATACAACTATCCTTTATAGTAAGCTTGATAAAGAAATCGATATTGATCAACTTGAAGGCTCTATTGAGAGTGGTCAAGAAGAAAAAGTTTGTAAGCTAAATAAATCTTTGTATTATCTTAAAAAAGAGGTTAAAAAATTAGGTTTCAAAAATAATTAATAAAGTTGAAAATTATGTTTTTTCAAAAGTGATTGATGATGGTAAAGTAGTTATTAAACTTTATGTAGATGATTTATTTATATTTGGTTCAAATTAAAAAATCATTGAAGAAGCCAAAAGCTTTCTTAAACAAAGGTTTGATATTAAAGACACGGGTCCAGTGCATGTGATTTAGGGAATAATAGTTATTTGACAGGATAGTAAAATAAGTTTGATCCAATCACATTACATTGAGAAAGGGTTACATCATTTTGTCTTTTTTAATTGCAAATCTAGGAAGGCACCTTTGAGTACCCTATCTTTAATGAAGAATGAAGGTGAACCCATCGAGTAAGAGAAATATACTAAAATTATTGAAAGTCTCATGTATCTCATGAATTGTATATGACTTGATATAGCATATGCTGTAGAAAAATAAAGTAAATTCACTTATAGTCCTATTACAAATCATTGGAGAGAAATTAAAAGATTAGTAAGATACCTAAAAGCTACTTTACACTACGGACTATGTTATGATGGTTCTTCACGTACATTAAAATATTACTATGATGCTGATTGGGCTTCAAGAAAATCTTATTCTAAATCCACTAATGGGTGGATATTCACCATGGGAGGTGGTGCTGTAACTTGGTCTTCCAATAAACAAACTTGCATTGCTTTATCTTCAATGGAATTTGAGTATATTTCTATATCTTTAGATGGTAAGGAAATAGTATAAATTGGAAAATTCTTATGACAAATTTCTTTTATCAATACCCCTATACAACCCATTACTATGTATTGTAATAATACAGCATTAATAAACATTGCTAAACACAATAAAAAATCTGATAAGACTAAGCATATTGCTATGAAATATCACGATATTAGAAGAATGATAAAAAAAGGAAAAGTGGTTGTGGAATATCTTCCAACTAAATTTACGTTGGCAGATTCATTTACCAAGACATCAACACAAATGAAATTATTAAAGGTTTCAAAGGAGATGGGATTATTACCAATTAATTGAAGTCAACCAATTGTAGCCTTCTCCATATTAAGAAATTAGAGTTCAAAGGAAATTTAATCAGTTAAGACCCATTGAAATGATAACAATGAGGTTACATTTCTAGTGCATGAACTTCGAAACTAGTGGTTAGCATTATAGTTTCAAAAGAAAGAAATTCCATCTCAACATATGCACTGTTAATTCGCAATAGAGTAAGGTGGAACTGATAAGTTCTTAACAAATCCATAGCTTCGGTGAAGTGAAAAAGAGGTTATGGACACTCTTGATGGGATATGCCTTCATAAGTATATATAGAAGTCAAGGTTGCTTCTCATAAACTGTGGCAAAGTTCTAAAGTACTTGCTGAGATGGGATAAGCACATGAGCTATAATGTACAGCCTTAAAAGAACTAATGAACATTTGTACAATGTGAACAAATCCAGGAACTTATATGAGATCAAGATTTTATCCTCTCATTTACTTTAGATCTTGTTTAATCCATATATAGGTTCAAGGATATCCACCTATGGCTATACACTGTGCAAATAGCTTTTTATTTATTTATTTATTGGAACATGCTCTCCCAAAGGATATATCTTTTGGATTATAATATAATCTGATATGGAAATGGGAAAGGTATCTAAGTATTCTTTCATCATATTCTTTTGGCTATCAAAGATTCTAATTCGTTAATTGTTCTCTAAGTATGCAGACTTAGAGGAAGAATATTAGAGTTAGGCATTGTATCCTAAAGGTAGGTTTTCCAAGTAACCGCCTGTATATTTCTGAATTACAATTTTAATAGGAAAAATACCATCTTTGAGATAATATCATGATATGCTTTATCCAATTATTTATATTTCTTCACCAATCCGACAACATATAAAGGAAGAATGAAGACTCCTTCACAAACTAAATGAGCCCAAGAGGTATCAAGAAACATGCAGGTACTATAAAGAAGTCTGATATATACTAATACTTCACCAAGAGCTCAAGGGGTATCGAATGTCGAAGAGACTAATTTGATGTAGGATCTAGGATTTGCATGACTTAAGGGAGAGACTGATCTGGAATGGAAAAGAAAGGGTAAGGAATTGGGAGAGTGATTGGTATTTGTCTGATTGATAGAGAGTGATTGATATTTGTCTATTTGGTAGAGACAGACTCGCTGGTCATGGAGTTGGGCACTCAGATCAGGAGAATACTATGTTTAGGTCTATTTAGTGGGTTCTAGTCGTATGGGATTGCATTGGGTCATTGAGTAGAAGATTTAAATTGACTTAGAAATCAAATGGGTCAGGTTGACTTGGGTCAGATCAGAATTCAGAAAATCCAGATCCGATACAAAAAATAGAATAGATCCAATTTAAGAACCTGACATGACCCCACAGGTCCTATAAAGTGATTCAGATCGAAACTAAGCAGATCGGATCGATCAGGTCATAGGTCAACTCGATGCATTTGTATTCCTAGTCTTTATTAAACATAGTGATTCCTTTGTATTCTTATTGGATGAGCATGTGGGCTATCTTTTATTTGATGCTATCACCAAGTGATAATCTCAATGTCATCTTATTGTTACACAACTTTGCCACCATAGCTACTGCTAATTAATTAATGTATGCCCCCTCTTATGACATTTTTGGTAATTGATAATCTTTTATGATATTAGAAATGAACTTATAATCAAAATTTTTATAATCTCCAGAGATTTATTTTAATCACACTTAACTGAATAGTTGGTAAAACCTGCACTTTCACCTAATTAAGTTAATAGTATTAGTAGAACCATTTACCTCATGTAAAAAGTTAGAATTATCCTTGAGTGGGAAGGAGGATACACATATTTGAATTTTTTCTGGTGTAGCATCTGGGTTTCATTTAAGGTTAACGGTTTGACTAAAGTTCTATTAAGTTATGTGTTAAAATGTTGAAATAAAAGCAAACCTCAAGAGAATAAACATACTATAGAGTGTAAGTGTAAATATTTACCCCTAATCTCAAGAGGGGTTTTGTAATTTACTCTTGTATAATTGAATGATTTTAATGTTAGGTGTAACAATGTATCTCATTAGATGAAGAGTTCGACTTTGTTTAATGTCATATTATAATTAGTTTAGTGATCATCAGCTTAATCTTTATGTGATAAGATATGGGGTATGTTAGGTTGCACTATTGACTGATGTAGTGTCCTAAGCAACCCAATTTTTTTCTATTTATAAATCAACCTTTGCGGCTACCTTGCCTAAGGATGGTCGATCTTCTGGAACTGAGTTTTTTTTTCTTTCTTTCTTTCTTTCTTTTCTAAATGTGTAATTCGTGAGAGATTTCAATATCAAATTCTGCTGAAAAAATGCATTACATGCATGGAAATACCCTTTATATCTACACTACTAAAATGATTGAGATGATGTATGCTTGACGGTGGAGATGCATGGTAGTGGTAGCAGTGTCAGTGGATGTTCCTAAAAGATTTGGATGCTAATAGTGGTTTGTAGACCATGGTCTGACTGCAGTAATTAGCTTCATCACTGTTAAGAAAAGATATGTTTGAATTACTGACTAGCTAGCAGTGTGAAAGTAGATATCCTAGTCCAAGTAGTCATTTCTTCACTTTTAAGTCACAAGCTAAAAGTTAAATGACATGTGAAGATAACTGATTCCAAAATTAATTCATAAGTCATTGTATGTCACAGCATGGTGAATGGACAGGTTGAATTGAAACGTGGCAACACATTTAATCATGTTTATATATGTTTCTTAGATTTCCTATAATGCTTTGAATTTTTTATTATTCCCACTGTTGCTTGACCAAAAGATCGTAGAATTAGCAAAAGAGAAATCAACCCTAGGAAGGAAATTTTTTATTGTTAATTTACTAATAAGCAACATTAATTAGTTAGCCAGCCTGCAAAATAAAATCTTCTGATGGTTATCGGTGGATGATTAAATCAAGACTGCCTCCCTGTGTAGCCCATAATCAAAAAGGCACTAGGGGGATGGAAGGGAAAAAAAGGTTGGTAAAGAAATTGGACAATTTGCCTTGCCGTCATATCTTACTTAAGTGTCCTTTCGTAACCTATCCTTCACACCCAGTCATTTCTGATACCGTCGTTATTCACGTTTCGTCACCAGTTTCCTTGAGGTGAAGTAGTTATGCTGTACAACAATGTATGGGTCAGGACTCAATTTCTGTGACCTAAAGGTAGCAAAACACTCAGACTTTCATATGCATTATTATATTAAAATAATGCTATACGGATTAGATTTTTCCTGATTCTTCTCATCAAAAAACAAAATAACTAGATAGGAATTACGTCTCAAGCAAGATATTTAGTTGATATATATATATATATATATATATATATATATATATATATATATATATATATATATATATATATATATATATATATATATATATATATATATATATATAGATTTTTTATAAAGAAGCGGGGTCATCAAACCCCTAAATAGTGGATGCTTGTGCCGGAGAGACTCCCCAAGCTTAGCTTTTCCCTCCAATTCCTCTACCTTCTAGTTACCAACCACGGCCACATGAAACACACCCTTTCGAAATCAGCAGTTAGTTCTATTCTCGGTGCAAGAGTTCTCGTAACCGGTGTGGGAGTACGAGAATAAGCTACAAGAGAAGCTATCCCTTTCTTTCCGGGAGTGACATTGTCACGGCCCAGCCCATATGGCTCTTGGGCCTGGCAAAATTGGAGAAGCCCAAAATAGAGCCCCGACGGGAGGAGGAGGAAGACTCCTAACCGGAGTCTTCTTCCCCTCTGACCCCGATGAAATCGGACCCATCGAGTCCAGCTTAAGGTAGGATAGCTCCCCTATAAACCCTCCTTCCCTCCCTTAAGACTCTCCACCGGCGATCTTTGAGCTTGATCTCTTGATTTCTTCCGTTGAAGCTGTGACCTCTCGTACTCGTGCTCGCCGGAAATTGAAGCCGACGACGCTGCTGAAGCTTGAGGTAAACCCTTCTTCTCCTTCCTCTCTTCCTTTCTCTCTTTTCCATGGCTTCGTGCACCCTCTCCGGCCTTCGGGATCGCCGGAAAATCCATGAACAAGGTGACCCATGTTTTGCTCTGTTTTGGCCGGGTCTTTTCCTTCCTTTTTTCGATCACCGACACCACCAATTGCGGCATCTCACCACTACGATGGGACCCTCACCTCCCAGCCTTCCTTCCCTATGGGTCTTGGCCGCCGGCAATGGGCCAATGATCGGAAAACAAAAAGAAAAGGGTGGGGTCCCTGTTTTTCTAAATTTTTCTCCACCGGTTGGACCTCGCCGCCGGCCTTCTCTTGCCCTATCACCGTCAATCAGGTGCCACCGCCCCTCACCGGAGCTCGAGCTACCAAGCTTCTCCCTCGGGTCCTCCCCTACTCGACCAAGGAAGAAGAAGAAAGATGAAAATGGGAGAAGGAAGAAAGAAAGGAAAAGAAAAAGAAGAAGGAAAAAGAAAAAGAAAAGAAAAGAAAAAGAGAAAAAGAAAAAGAAAAAAAAAGAAAGAGAAAATCTTCTCTCTCTCCTTTCTCTCTCTTTCCTCTCTCCTCTCTCTACCTTCTCTATCTAGATTCTTTCTCTATTTTCTCTCTCTAGATCTTTCTCTCTTTTTTTGTGAATTTTATCTTTCTAGAATCTTTCTACTCTCTCTCTGACTGCATCACAGACTCTAGGATAAACTTGAGATGAAAATAAGATGATCCGAAATTACTCCGAAATTCATGCAGTAGATCTGATCTCAGTCCGATCCTATTCAAAATTTATAACATTTGATTCATATTAAGTCATCCTGATAGGACCTCTGATGATCTCGACCATGATTACCTCATCGGAAGGATACGAAGATTCTCTCTCCACTTTTTCTTTCTACTTTTTCTCTCTAGAATTTTCTCTCTCTTCATGGATTTTCTCTCTCTAAAAGTCTTATGGATCAGTGGAGGATCCTGATACATAGACAAGTCTTAATTTTGGTTAATCCTAAGAGAAATCCTCGATCTGTGTTATTAGGATCGATTATCGGTAATTTCTCTATATATGATTCTTATATTTGATTAGGGTTATGAAGAGATGATCGTCTGCATATGATATCGAGTGGAATATTTTATTAAACACATTCATAAATCAAAGAAGAACATTGATTTTTATGTTTGGATCAGTCACCGGTAAAGGTAAGAATTTCTGTACATGATCATCATTATATATGTTATTTTATCGTTGGTTTTATCTCATTGATTTTGCATCGTTAAATTTGAGTTCGATGAATTTGAGACACTGTTATTTATTTATGTGATTTTGAGCATGAGTATGTTATATCAATACAAATGTATCAGCGATTGATGGCATGATTATATGGGTATGACATATTTATTATACTGTAAAATTTGAACTGATTAATGAAGTCAAATATTATAATTTCATGAAAATGAAAAGAAAGAGAAATTTGGTTTGGACTGGTCTTGTCATGTGGAGTAGCCTGCCAGGAGCTTATGCCTGGGACAGCCCCCACTGGCTTACAGGTGGATCAGCCGACCAGGAGCTCATGCCTGGCATAGTCCGTCAGGAGCTTATGCCTGGGACAGCCTCTCACGGGCTTTCGTATGTGGGACAGCCGGCCAGGAGCTCATCCTGGGACAGTCTTGAAAGACTTTTTAAGTGTATTCGATCCGGATGATGACTGAGGTATAAACTTGGATAGTTCAGAGTCAGAAAGAAAATGTTAAAAATCATGTGATTATGAAAGGAGAAATGAAAGATAAGACATGCAATAATTGTTGAATAAAAGTGTTTCACCTGTTAACATATGATGATGCATCTATTTTAACAAGACAGAAAATTTATAGATATTTGCATTATTCTGGACATTGAACATCAGATTTTATATTTTATTATTTATCTTTATTTTCAAACTATATTACTATATCAGTGTGATATGAAAATTCTTACTGGACTGTAAAGCTCACACCCTTCATCTTTCTTTTTCTTCTCAGAGTTACAGGATGCTTATGATTGGCTATGACTTAGATTTATGGGTGAGCAGAATGATAAATAAGAGTGTCATAGTATCTGATCAGAGAATTGAAAAAATTTAAATTGTAATTATGCAAATTTTATGGATTATTATTGAAATTAATTTTTATGGATGTTAAGATTGTAATGATTTATTTTGGCCTTGCATATTCTTTAGGACTTGCTCTAAGGAGTGTGCGGCCATCACGTATCCGATCCGGATGTTATGTTCGGAGCGTGATAGACATATTCAAAGAAAATATGTATATATATATATTAGTACACCCGCAGACGCTCGCCAATACAAGATACTTACAATCTCAGTTCTCAATATTTAAGCCGGAGCAAATTGACATGATATGCTAAAAATACTAAACGACAGATGGAAAAAAACATTGGAGTTGATTCTAAAAAGGAATAACCTAACAAACGGGAATTATGAAATTTTTAACCTAAATTTTCTAGAAAAAAACTATTGAAATCATGCCCTAAAGTAGCTGTAAATCTTAGTTTCAGTATTTTGAGATAATGGTTTTTTAACATCAGCTGAGATCTCAAAATGATTTTTTTTTTCCCAAATTTTTTTACATTTTAGCTTGGCCAAGATATTGGATATATTGATTCATCTCAATCTTAGTCACTCAGCACATGGACAACGTTTCAGAATTTAGGAAACTAGAAATCCATTCAAAGATTTGGTTTTCAAAGTCAAAAGATATTGTTAGATTAGACCAGTGGCAGAGAACTTCTAGCGTTTCCTGATGCAACAAGGCGTAGTCCATGAACTACAATCTTAATTTCTACTCCTTCACCAATTGCAACCTTTGAGATTACTAGTTTACTATTTATATTCACATGTTAGCAAGCTCTGAGAAATACCAAAGTAGAGGATGCAGGTCAGGAAGGTGGTGAAAATCTGTAGGAGATACAGTGGTAGAGCAAGAAATAAGATAGGCTATAGTTTTCAGAAGCCATACATCATTAACATAATTGAGCAGAATAGAAGACCTTTTGATCAATGTGTTGGTATATTGCAGTTTCTTTTTTCTGCTAGTTAGATGGCTACATCAAACAGCCCTGTAAATATATTCACTTGAATTTGAGAACAAAATGTCACAAGTTGGGCAGATGTAGAAGAAATACAGTCCTAGAGCATTATCTTCGTATGATTGGATAAATCAGAAGCTATTCAGTTCGGCTGCACTGTTTGTCTTTCTGTAGATATGAGAAGTCTGCAAAAAAGATAAGAGAAGTAAATCTTCGGATGTCCAGGCGTAATGCATGAACACCATGAAAAATCTGATCTATTGGATACGTTATCCAAGTAATCATTGTTTGTTAATCCTCCTAAACCTATATTATTTGCCCTTGGAATAGACTTGGCACCTTTCTTTGTCCTTCTCAACTCGGTGAAAAGGAAAACAACTTATATTGCTGAAATCTTTGATTACATGCTTGTGTTACTATATATAAATCACGGATGACTATGTATGACCTGAAACTTCTAACACAACACACATCTTTTGTAAGGACTCAGTTCTTAACCACCCAAAATATTTTTATTTTTGTTCGCATAATTTTTAAAGTATACAAAAAATTGAGAAAAAATCTATAGGCAAAAGAGATAGAGAGGAGGATTCCCAATGCAGTCCGCCTCCTCTTCCCAAGTTCGATAGATATCAGAAGTCTAGAGCTCACCAGAGATCTATCTTCTGGCTATAAAGTACCCTTCTCGCTTTCTTTAGTTATCTCGCCCCTCATCCTTGATCCACCGTCGATGGAGCCTTGTATCCATCTGGTTTGTTTTTTCGTAGATGGTGCTTGGGGATTCACCACCAATTGATCATTAGAATAAGATAATCCACCCCTAACCTCCTTCCATATCTATCTCTGGGTCCTTTGGCCATCTTTGATGACCCAATTATCATCAATGAGTCGTTGAAATTGATAAAACTCGATGCCTTATATGGAGTCCTATTTCCCCTCTTTCTTTCTTTCTTTCTTTTTTCTCCTCTGTCAAGCCAGCCTCCATCATTGGACAATGCCATGCTTAAGTTGCCAAAAGCCAGAGTCACCAAAGTCTCCTACCGACATGAGTTGCCGTTGTGGGATGTGGCTAACTGAGAGTTTTTTCTTTTTTTTCTATTCTTTCCTCTTCTATTGAGCTAGCCGCCATCACTGGATATGCCCATGCTCGGACTATCAAGGGCCAGAGCCACCAAGGGTCACCACCTCTGACTGCCTCAAGCTTCCTCCATTGAGATCATACCCCACCCTGCCCCTATATTCCAAAACAAAAGGAAAAAAAAGAAGCAAATGAGAGAGAGAGAGGAGAAAGAAAAAAAATAAACAAATAAATAAATCTCTTCCCTTTTCTTTTTCTTCCCTTTTCTTCTCTCTTCTTCCTCTCTCTCTCTCTCTCTATTTTCTTGATAGCCTAGAACCAACGGAGGGTCCAAGTATGTGATAGGTTTGCATCGATGCTAGGAGGTGTCTTAAACTAGTTTGTGAGATTCAGAGTCTCGGACTAGCATCGTGCAATCATCTATCCTGAATTTTCTATAATTTTTTATCAGAGATTCTTGATATTACTATTGATTTGATGGTGAGGATTGGCTCAATAGGTGAGCAATTATCGGGGCAAGATGATATTGAATCGAGCACTGTGCCCCCAGATTCATAGACCGAGGAATTAATAGGTCAATGTTCGCTGTACTTGGGCTAGTCATCAATAAAGATAAGGGTTCTTCAACATGATCATATACATGTTTATCAAAAATATAATCTATATAATTGATGTGTGTTCTATATCTATTAGTGTATGTATTATACGTTGTTGAATTGATGTTGCTTGAATTATGATTAATCGGTACATAATCATTGCTGAGTAAGAAAAATATGATTTAGTATAATTGATGGGGTGTGGATTATATCTAGATTAGTCAGTCATACAATAAATGTGGTGTATATACTGGATCAGTCTCAAACTAGGCTGAGGTATTATTTTTTATCTACTATGCGCTAGAACATGACTGTTACTAATCTAATGTCGAAAATCAGATTATGACCTTAATAATATGAATGGGGCATGGACAGTGTTTGGACTGTATGGCTATATAAGAAACATAATATGTATGTTGGATTGGATATGGATTGGGATGCAGTATTGCATTTGGCCTGCTATGGGCTGGAGAATAATCGTAATTAGTCCAATATCAGAAAGACAAATATAATTTTACGTAATTATAAGAGTAGAAAGAAAAGAAGCATGTGGACTAGTCTGCCATGTGTAAAACATGGTATATATCAATCACGGGCTAAGGTATGGGTTATGGTTGCCCGCCAAGAGCAGAAGCATGGTGTGTATTTGAACTGCCATGAGCTAGAACATGGTTATGATTAGACCAATACTGAAATCAAGTCAAGATAATGAATTGTGTCTAATTGAAAGATATCTGAACTAGCTAGCACGTATGAAATATAATATATATGATGTCAGCCATAGGCTGAGATGCTCTTGCTGACCACAAGATGGTGTGTGCTTGGCTTGCCGTGGGTTGAAGCGTAAGTGGGTCTAGTCCAGTATCAGAATAATAATATTGTCTGTATTAGAACTATGTTATTTAGTTAATGATAACTAATCTTATTACTGCAACACTCCTAATGAAGATGATGAGGTCGGTCCAATATCGAGCTAGAGTTTAGTGGTGAACCAAAGTGATAAAGTCTGCTAAAAAACCTACAAAGAAGTCTGCAAACCAAAGGGAGATCCTCCAATTCAGGACTCTCTGATGATTAAGCTAGCCGAAGCTCGAGAATAGATAATAGAAAAAGTAGAAGTAGATAGTAAGTGGAGTTGAATAGAGTGAGAAGAGTGAAAAAATTGAATTTTTCTTTGATGGAGGAACTAGAGAATTGAAAGTTCAACAGAAATTCTACCATCTAGGTCCAGTTCTTACTTACCTCTAGAGAGTCTCCTTCTTCTCTTTATATAGAGGAGTTTGTTAGACCATTGATAGAGTTTGTTATGCCATCGATAACCACTTGATTTAGAAGATCTTTTTTGTTAGATAGTTTTGGATAACCACCCTAGTTTGTTAGTTGTTGGTTATAACAAATTGACCAGCTACAAAGACATAGTGGGTGATCCATATGGAGAATAGTTAGCTTAATTAGGAATTTTACTGTCACTTATAGGAGGTCAGTCAATACTCAATATCTTTTTGATGCCAATTAGATGTAGATATGGGCGAATCAATTGAACATCAATATAAGGTCGACAATCATCCAACCTGACCTAAAATAATGCTTCACCTATAGATTGGTATAATGTGGATCATTTTCGATATTGCCACATGGTGAAAGGTCAGTTATGTGCACCAATAAATCTCATTAAATTACTTTTAAATAGAATTATTGATTTATGATATGTGAGGTGTTTAAAAAAATTATACATGATGATATTATTCAACTATCAAATTGATGATGTATGAATTTTATTATTTTTTATCAATTTTATATATACATTAAACAAATATTTCATATTAACATGAGCATAAGTATGGAGAATTTTTTCTAGGCTGTAAAGCTCATAATCTGTTTTTCTCTTTTATTAAAGTTGTAGGATATATAATTTCGGATGGATTTGACCTAAAGTTCGAGCGATGAAGTCAACTTATAGGTCTTGCATAATTTATAGGGCTTCATTTTAGTTTTCATGCGCCCATATCACGATCTAGGTGCTGGGATTAGAATATGACATCTTTCGACCTATCAAAGTATGGTAAAGTAGGCCTATCAAGGACCAACTAGTAGTTTAATTGGCACTATATCGACATGGCCATTAAGTGCAACAAGCAATTTCCATTTATAATTTCTAAATTGGCTCATAATTTATGTAATGAATGTGATTAACATTCTATGAAGGAAAGCATTAAGGCCGGTGACCTAGTACTTGCCACTGGTTGGGAGCTTACTCGCTGTCCTTCTGCTGCTCGGCTGAAGCCGTATCTAAAGTTCACGAAATCTCCACTGCCTACTCGATGTGTCCAGGCTTCCAGCTAAAGAGAACATCGTTGTTTTTCAATGCTGGTGGAGCCCTTCCTGATTGGGCACTGATGGCGAATGGATAACCAGGAAGATGAGAAAAGGTTTGCCTTGCGAGAGAATTCCATCAGGCAAAAAAATATTGATAAAAATTGTAATTGGCTAGTGGATGGCAGGTTGCATTCCCTCAACTTTCATGGGTTTGGGTGATACCTTTCGTGCGAAGGAATAATTGATTTTCTTTCGCAATGCCAACCATTGAATCAGACTTCATGTATATAGCAAAGCACTTCAACCTCCCCCTCCCATCCATTTACACAAATCTCTTAAGTGTTCACCATGCGATCTAATGGTGGATGTGGTTGAACAAAAAGGTGAATCATTCTTTGACACAGAAGATACAACCTAAACCATTTATCAAAAAAAAATTATAAAAGGCGAGCTGGATGTCCCTAAGAAAAGGACTGTTTTGGTATTTAGTCCGAGAATAAGGATTTAACTACAAAAGTTCCTGTGTGTGTCTGTGTGTGTGTGTGTGAGAGAGAGAGAGAGACCATGAACTGACAGTGAGAGAGAGAGAAGTCACGTTCACACGAGCAAACCGTTCTCCGGAACTTTAAGGCTATATATATATATATATATATAAGAGTCGACCGAGTCGGAGTTCTTCATCAAGAGGAGGTGTTCTGCCATCTTTTGGATGAGTGGTTATGTCTAGCCCCTACTTTTCCAACAGCTTTGAGATTTTGGTTAGTATAGAGCTGTTTCGTTTTTCCCCAGAAAGAAGCTGAAGACTTCTAACAATGGTGTTTGATTTCTCCTTGTCTCTGAAAGATCATGGATTTTCATAAACTTGAATTTAGTAGATCTGAATCAATTTCAACTGGAGTTCTTATAAAAGATATAGGTTTATATCGCTCTTTAGCATGATGTGGCTTATTTCTGCTTCATCCTTTTTCTTGTCTATAACAAGTGTTGAATTCTCCTTCAAAGCAAATTATTGCTTCTTTTAACATAATTTTGCACGTTTATAGATGTTTTTGTATTGGAACAAATGAGTCAATTTTTCTGATTAACAAATGAGTCCAAATTGCTTTAAATCAGAAACATGGTTTGATGTCTCCTGATTTCTTCTTCTTTGTTTTCGGAGAAAGGTTTTGCTCCCGGTAAACTATTTTTGTTGGATCCGCTACTCATCTTCTTGACAACTTATTCTTTTTACTCAGAAACCAAAACTTACATAAGATCACACCCATATAATTGTCTTCTGTATAAGTAAACCATCAAAATAGAGGCCCTCTTTACATTGATTATTTAAATCATCGACTTATTTCTTTTGTAATCTTAAACTGGGTTTCTTTCAGGATCTCGATGCCTTTCTAGCAAGCGAGGTGAGATTAAATGAAATGGAAATATCTGAAATTAAATTATCTTCGGAACTTATAAGCCCCCTTACTATCAAACTGAACTACAAAATGTTTTACTGTCTGATATTTGTGCAACGTCTTCTTTTGAGAACATGATCTTAATTTGAAAGCTCTTTGGGTGTAATCTATAGGGAATGGATGAGTCTAGACTCATTTACGAATGTGACATGATCTCATTCAGTCGATTGACTCCACAACGAGTAGCCCCGTCCCTTGTGGGAGGCTTCCAGCAACTCCTCTCCTCAGAAAGCTATACTTCTTACCCTTCATTCCATCCGGTGGAGACTCCCTCTCATAAAGGCTTTATCGAAAGACCAAAAAAGATGCAAAAGATCGACAGCTGGAACTCGTGTACCACCGAATGGAATCCAACTTTTGTCCCCGATGCCTCTTCGGCAGACTCTCTTTTGTTTCCCAAGCCAAATTCACCTAATGATGTATTTGGAAGAGCTGCAGCATCCCAAGAAGAGATGAGAACCTTAGTTTCTAATGCTTCAGCACAAAATTATGAAACACTTGCTCGACAGGGATCAAAGATGAGAAAGATGGGATCAACGCTATCTCAAGCTCAAGAGCACATAATCGCAGAGAGAAAGCGGAGGGAGAAACTCAGCCGGAGATTCATAGAACTTTCTGCAGTAATCCCCGGTCTTAAGAAGGTAGTTGGACTAAATTAAATTTCTCATCCTATTTGCATTAGCTACTTCCATTGCAAATGCATTCAATCATTATGTTAACAAATGTCTTGTAAGCGTATTTTGATGTTCTAGCCATAATCTTTGATGGGTGTCTGAAACTTGAACATTTGGAAATACTTCTCTGTAAAGCAGAAAAAAAAAAAAAGGAAGAAGAGAAGACAAACATTTGAAGATTATAATTAATGGAGAGTCCCCAAAATAAAGTTATTGAAAGAAGTCACTTAATTTACCCATATAGAGGAGCATGATCTCCTAGTCTCTGGCAACATCTTTTCTTCTAGGCATTTCTTCTGCTGTCAAAGGCCCACATGAATTTTAAGATCATAACTAGCTCTATGCATATAGAAAATCTTATATTGCACCTATAGAATTCTTTCCATGTCCATCTTTCATCATAGCTAGTGTCCTCTCTATCCAAGTAATCTATAAAAAATTCTTCCCAGTAAAAGGGAAATCCATAGAAAACTCTTCATAAGAAGTCTCACAGGAAGTCACCTCGGCTATGACAATATCATTTGGATTAGAAAAAAAGAATGATGCCAATAACATTTGAACCTTCCAAAAGCTAAAAAAAATGATTCATGTTCTTGCTTCAAAAAAATCAGATCCTTTCAGTTGGCATGTGTTAGTCTTGTTTACCCACCTTTCAGAAGGACAAGGCTTCTGTTCTTGGAGACGCAGTCAAGTATGTTAAAGAACTCGAAGCAAGGGTGAAGACCCTAGAAGACCAGAATGCAAAGAGGACTGTGGAGTCCGTGGTCCTTGTCAAGAAGTCTAAGCTCTCTGCTGATGCTGATGGTTCATCCTCCAATGGGTGCTCGGCGGAAAAGCCTCTTCCCGAGATTGAAGCGATGCTTTCCGAGAAGACAGTCCTCATAAGGATCCACTGCGATAACCACAGAGGAGTATTGGCGAGGCTGGTCTCCGAGATTGAGAAGGCCCATCTCACAGTCACTAATGCTAGCGTCATGCCCTTCCCCAGCTCCTCTATCCATATAACAGTGACTGCAAAGGCAAGTTCTTAGTTTCCTACTCAGAAGAATAGAATGCACCAGAAAAGCAGTCTGCGTTGAAGATAGGATGAGATGGTGTTATAGAATAAGCTCATACCCGTGCTTCTTTTGTTGGTGCAGGTTCAAGAGGAGTTCTCCGTGGAAATGGGGGACCTTGTGAGGAAGCTGAACTCAGCTCTGAGCTAGTTCGTGTTATTTAAGAAAGAACAGCTGAACATAAGTAGCTATAGGACGAGGACTGATGGTTGCCCCTTTGTCTTCTAAGAGCAGAGCCATGCACTACCCATCCATGACCACTAGTTTTTGCTGCTCTCCCAACAGCTACATTAAGTATTGTGATGTTTGGTATGGAGCTACATAAAATTATATAAAGACGTGGGTGAGTTTGCTGCCCCCTTAGGGGCACTTGGCATAATTCCTAGCCTGTTCCGTATTGTATTCCTCCTTTGGGAATGGATGTGTAAAGGCTAAAGAAACGCCAACTGTGTGGTTGTTGTGACGGCTATTTTTTGGGCTGGAAAAGAAATGGGGATGGGCACGGTGTATGGTACGACAGGATCGTATGAGATTTTGTGGCAATCGTTAGCTCATAGTTTTTGAAGCACGTTTCCCACCTTTTAGATTCTTGACAGCCTGGCTCTAACCGATATAGATGGATTAATTGAATGTGACAGCTATTGATTCATGGAGGAGAGGCTGGCTGACGATTTCGTCAATAGTCTATAATGATATTTTTGATTATTTTAATATTTATTATTAGTCGGCCTTCTGTTAGCTCTTCTGTGAATGCGGTGATCCATTGATCCATTCTTTCACATGGACGCAAGCATAGAATACTAAGTATTTTCACATTAACATAATTTGTCATGTTCTTCATCTACTTCTTAATTTCTTTTTTATATATTTGACAAGAATATATTAATTTTAGAAGTGGATCCTCTCCAATATTCTATGCCTTTATAATGAAGTTCATTATCAGGACATTGGAGCTCTAATTTTTCTGCATAACATCAAGGTTCCTACCACCATAACCTTTCATTTGGATAAGGCATCTAGTATATTTATTATTGTTTAGTTTCTTTATAGTTTATCAATTTATTGGTTTGACATATATATATATATATATATATATATATATATATGTGTGTGTGTGTGTGTGTGTGTGTGTGTGTGTTTATAAATGCATATGTGTACGTATATATGTGTTTGAATATGTATATGTATGTATGTATGCATGCGAGCGCGTGTGTAATCGAACAAGTTACTCTCCAACATGATGATAATAATAATAATAGCAATTGAGCAAGATATGACTTGAATGGTGTTACATGATCGAGATTTAAAAAGCTTTTCAGAAGCAACTACAACTAGTTAAATCTAAATGGTGGGTCATGCTAGACATATATGTGATTTGCATATAATTTCGAAAGTAACGTGTTTGTTACATAAGCATAATATTTACAAGGATATGTATGACTCATGTGATTTGCATATAATCTCAAAAGTGACATGTTTGTTATGAGCATAATATTTATAAGGGTATGTATGACTCACCGGATATAATACATATAGCTAATCTGTAATGGCTCATCTTATCCAAAAATAATAGTCGAAGGATATTATTGGAATTCCATGATCTTGTATAGGTATCCAAAATCTTTCTAATAAATAATCAATATGGGACTAAATACATGATAATATGGGTCCTCATATAATCATATAATCAGTGTCAACTCAACTAGTTAGGATCTCTATTCCATCGAGAGGTCTAGAAAATATTGATGGTGAATTTTTCATCTTCCTTTCAAAATAAAAAAAATAAAAAAGAACTCGATCAGATTATTGGTTCCTAACACCTGATGACTACAACTAAGCTGGAAGGCACCCTCATTTGGCTAGCAAATTAATGTAAGGGAGTGCAATTATTTGCATCCTCATGATCGTACATGCAGGGAGGAAGGATGTTAGTGTGGATGGTTATATGTGAAGGAGGGAACGCTGGTGGATAACGTGGTCCTGAGTCTGGCGTGAGAGGATGTGGTTGTGGTCAATAAACTATGGAGGTAGAAAGAATGGTTTCACGCGACCAAGTATCGGCCAAATTACTTGTCCGCTCGATCAATTAGAAAGAAAATGGATGATTGCGATCAAGAGGACAGATGGAATTTCAGGCCAATACTATTTGGAGCGAACAGTTGATTAGACAAGATGTACGCCTTGCGGATGATTAAGTGAAAGAATAGCATGGAGAGACATGGACAGGGTAAAAATCAATTGATGGTTGGTCATGAATACTCGGATACACTTTCAAAATAGCAGGAATCTTTTATGGTGCACGATTTGCACTATAAAATATTATGCATCACTTGATAGCTGCGATTAAGAAACGGACTGATATCAAACAAGATGATTTTACGTATCTTATATGGGGCATTACTATTGACAGCCGCTCATATATTGAGGGCTGTCACCGAGTGATATATAGTACTCTGTGCTGCAAACCATACAGCATAGAAAATCCTAGGCCCAATTAATATGAAATGGAAACACATATTCAAGGTTGAGGCACAATTATAATTGCTTGAACAAGTAATAATCAAGTAATAGTATTCTCTCTCTCTCCTATCAAGGCATGACCGCTTGCACTCTATATATCTAAACAAATAACAACTTATATATTGATGAATTTTATTTTATTATAATTATATAGTGGTTCGACCTTTCATATAATTGTAGGGACAATTCAAACTCGGTATGCTCACATGTTTCAGAAGGGCTTTATGTGGTTGTTGATTTATCTCCATCTCAAAACCACATGATGGCGTCTGAATTCTTGACTTAAAGTCACATTTTGGTGTCCACGCATGCCAATTGATGTTGTGGAGTCATCTTTCAGGTTAGTCACAAAATCTTAAAAAAAAAAAAAAGAAATCAACCTTGTCGTTGATTAGACAAGCATACCAGTAAAAACCTGAGACAATGCCCCTCAAACATGAAAGCATTATATTCATAATCATAGCTAAATCAAAGATATTTAGTGGAAAGAGATGGATTGCTGACTAGATATGAAAGAGGCGGCAAACCTAGAGGCGTCACCTGCTTCATGTACTGGTGTGTGTGGGCAGACGATTCGTACAGGTGTTGCGACTCGCAGGAGGCCTCTTTGTTGCCTGGGTCCCAGTCCATAGCATATATAAATTCTCTTCCCCGCTGCATGATTAGGGCTATTCTGATGGAGGCGTGGCCTTGGATCTGAACTATATTTGTTTTTAATCAAGCTTCAGATCGGATTTATTTAAAATTTAATATTTTCTGTGTCCAAACTTGGCCAATGGTCAATTCTGTCTTGTAATGAAACGTGGGTAATTAAATAAATTATAAATGTCAATTTTTCACTAATTATTTCACATAGAATAATCCGACTTAGGTTGACAGATCGTATCTACCCATTGAGCTGGTATTCATAGTTTAATTAGCAATTTTTATGGCTATTACCTATGAAAGTTAATCCTATATCTTTTAAGTAGTTTATCCTTAATTATCAAATTATTGATTAACTAAACTATTCAAAAGGCTTAATTTTAAATTAAAATTAACCGTATCAGCTAATTTCTTAAAAAATATAAAAAATTCCTTTTAATAACCCTTACTTTTGTAAAATATATTGCGCAAAAATCATATTTTGTTGTTATTTGTTTTACGAAAATTCATATGCAAGGAAACAGTCCTAATTGCTCAAAACATGCATGCGAGATAAGAAATTTTAATATTGTTGGACATTGAAATTAGAAAAAGAATCCAAACATTACACAGGAATAGGCCCACATACTGTAACTCAATGAGTCAAAGAAAATCTAATCTGCAATTAAAAAACTTTAGAAATGATGCCTGAATATATCCAGTCCTACGTTTTGCATACTTTCTAACCAAGAGAAAAATGTGAGATGTAACCTATTAAAAAAGATGATTATGAATTAATTATTTTTCAGGTGTCCCTAGACTAAGACCTTTCTTAAATTATCCAAAATTTAAAATTTTTAATAGCCACATGTGCCCATGCGCAGATTTTAACTATGTGTGTGTGCGCACATGCGTCTATATAGTCCAACTACTCTCCTTCTAGAAGGATTAAGGCCGCAATTCTATTAATCCACGAGAATATTTGATTAATTCAGCCATTTTGGATAGTTTTGAACAAGATTTAGAAGTAAGATCTGTTACATCCAAAAATCTATCATGAAGCATAAGTTTCAAAGGTTGCAACTTTCACATGCCGCATCCATTTTCAAACTCTAGACACCAAAAAGAAGCTTTTGTTGAGCACCATGAGTATCCTTGTAGGCACTAGTTAAACCTCACCGACCTAGTGTTCCATGACCATTAGGTAGACTGGTCAGAATAAAATTTTTAGTTTCAAGTAATATATTGATTAGGCATATCTTTCGGAACTGGAAAGAATTTGATGAGGTGACGAGAGATTAGTTAATACACAAAACTTCTAGTCTAATGTCACTTTATTGTAATTCCTTACTATTTTGTAAAACTTTCTCCTCTTTTTGCTTAGAAGGTAAATTCAAGTCAGCTTTAGGGAAATGGCCCTCATTAGTATAAATAATGACAGTATGTCAGTTTATGTTCAATGAAAAAAAGTAAAAGGTTGAGAATCCTACTTGCAAAATATAGTTATTTTCTTATTAGTTTTCTGTGCGGGATCCAGTTGAATAGACCGAAGAAATTGCTTTCTTTTCTATTGAAGCATGATTTCAAAACAAAATTAGGAGGAAAATGATGAAACAAGTATATTTGCCTTCATCAACATTCATCTCAGATCTCCAATGCAGCATGCTTGTGTAGTGCTAGGCATACATGAAAAAATTAGACGAGCTTTGGTGGATGGTTGCTGCTTATGGATTAAACAAATCAAAGATTTGGTGAATTAATGTGACAATTGTTACTTATTTACCAACATAATATGATACAATGCGCAAAAATCATTGTGATCAACTATCTTTCAATTGCTCACTGTCAAAAAATTATACAACTTGAAAATCACTAGCCTATGCAATGGTGTCAGATCATGTTCAACAAATTGAACCACCAGTACTACTATATACATATGTATGTGTGTGCACGCACGCGCGCGTATATATATATATATATATATATATATATATATATATATATATATATATATATATATATATATATATATATATATATATATATATATATATATATATATTATATATATATATATATATATATATATATATATATATATATATATATATATATGTATATATATGTGTGTGTGTGTGTGTGTGTCTATATATATGTCACGCCCCGAACCCAACATCCGGATCGGATACGTGATGGCCGCACACTCCTTAGAGCAAGCCCTAAAGAATATACAAGGCCAAAATAAATCATTAAATCTTAACATCCATAATAATTAATTTCAACAATAATTCATAAAACCTTACATAATTACAAATTAAATTTCTTCAATTCTCTGATCAGATACTATGACACTCTATTTATCCTCCTGTTCACCCGTAAATCCTAGCTATAGTCAATCATAAGCATCCTGTAACTCTGAGAAGAAAAGAAAGATGAAGAGGTGTGAGCTTTACAGCCCAGTAAGAATTTCCATATCACACTG